>NC_030423.2:28808902-28858902 GCF_001660625.3 Ictalurus punctatus
CAGGTTAGTTGTCGCGCTAGAATGTCGAGAGAGAAAAAAAAAACTAGAACCCTACACTAGAACTGTATTCCTATCAGAAATAGCTGAGTTCGAAAAGGTTCTAGGTAGAACCCTACAACCAAATAGTTTTGAGTAGAACATTATTAAGCTGAAAGCCCTTAAAAATCCAAACGTCTGGGTTACGCAAGTACGCGACTCGACGTTGCGTGAGCTCTACGCTGTGGGCGGGACACACGTGAGGGCGCTTCCCACAGCGTGGAGCTCACGCAACGTTGAGTGAAACAACCCTGTTTTTTTTGTTTTTTTTCCCCCTACGAGTGTATATATGAACGGGGTAAGTGTGTTGTACGACCTCCAAAATATCGGTCATTATTTTCTTCTTCATACCTAGACCCTGTCAGGCATTTCAAATGACATGTGGGTACATGCTACACCGGGTCTACTTGGAACCCTTTCTGATAGCGAATCGCTTTGTTGCAGGGTTCTACATACACTCTTTCTAGAACATTTCAGGATTCCCTTCAGAGAGATCCTAAATATTCTAAGCGTGCACCGTTCTTCATTTGAATATCGGAAGCTGATTGGCTGTTATGTTTTATGACGCAATAACACTTGCTTAAAACTGACTAAAAATCCAAGTGCATACACACGTTCTAAATGATAACGAGTCTTTATCGGTCACGTATACATTTCAGCACAAGGAGATTCTTTTTTCTTCATATATCCCAGCATGTTAGGATACACCAGGATATAGCACCACTGGAGCAGAGAGGGTTAAGGATCTTGCTCAAGGGCCCGACAGTGGCAGCTCGGTCGCACTGGGGCTTGAATCCCTGACCTTCAGATCAATAACCCAGAGCCTTAACCATCAAACCACCACTGCCCCAATGATAAATGATAACCACAGCTACCAAACTGGTGTGTATCAGCGTGTGCCGGTTGTCGTATTACGATGTACAGTTTCTTCTTCATTCTTCACGCCTTACAGGGTTCCACTTTTAACTCACTTTAACACAACAGAGAAACCCCGTGTTGTGAGGTTCTACATAAAAACGTCCGTACCCTTCAAAGTGTAGCCCGCAGTGTGTTCGAGCAGCCCGGCCACAGCAGTGCTGTGAAGTAAAAACAGGAAGTATTGATTTGTTGTGAAGGTGCTTGGAGTGTTTCCGAGTATGTGTGTTTGTGTCTCTGAGTGGAACAGATCATCCCCGTGTGATTCTGAACCGTTTACTCGGTGTTCTTCTGCTCTGTGAGGAACCTTACGGCGCTAAACACGCCGAGTCCGATGAGCGGTAGGAGCGTGCTCAGTTACAGGTCGTGTTTAGCGTCGATTTAATACTACCAGCTGTATTCTACTAGAACTCTTCTGGTTCTTCGGTGGTTCTTTAGATAGCTTCAGCTTCTAGTTGGAACCCTTTCAGATGTGGTAGGGTTCTTCAAGAGTTTCCACAGAGAGACAAACGGAAGAACGTTTCCGGGTTATAGGTTAAGCGTCATTGATTTATTTATTTATTTATTTTTTATCAGAGTACGTGAGGTTTGAAACACACAGGGGATGTTGTAGGAAGATAATCGACGACGAGACGGTGTACGGTTACCACCCTGAAGATTATTATAAACGGTGTACTTTTGTTTTTTTATATGTTTAGAGTTACATTACCTTCAAGGTACCTACGTGAAACAAGTCCCAGCTTGACGTTTTGTGCTCGCACTGGAGACTCCTTCCATGGATATATGGAAAATAAACCGAAGATTTGAGACCGGATCTGTTTACACAGAGCACCCGTCGCCCCCGTGGACGAGTCGTTACTATAGAAACGATCAAGTATATAACCAGCTCGTTAATATTAATATAAACTCGCGAGTTGTAAATTAACGAACCCCTTCTCTTCTGACCAATCGCAACCCAGAATGCAACAGTTTATGTCTTTAATGCGTTGCTTTGTACTCGTTATTACTCGAGACTCGAGATTCTAGACGCTCGCCCGTTCCATCGATTTTCTGACATTTCACTTCATACCACTCGAACGAGTGCGCACGATTATATTCATAACAAATTCATAACTGCGTCTTCTTCGAGCTCGGTAATTTCATTCGATATCGATTTTCTGACATTCCGTTTTACTTCACGCCAGTCGAGCGCTGGATTTTCTGTTCTGTTCTAAACAACGGTGAATTCTTCAAGCGCAGTAATTACATCGCGTTTTAGATTTCTTTTCTTTCTTTCCAGACGATACGAGTCTTTATAGAAGTGTCATGTTTATTCGGTATAACTGGCAGTAAATCCTTAAAGCGCTCTAATCTTGTTGTGTATTGGATTTTTTATTTATTTATTTATTTATTTTTTCTGACATTTTCACTTTTTATTTGTAACAACAGCGAGCCGGATTGGGCAGGACGTCCTTGGAAATGTCTCTTTATTCAGGCTCGTTCAATATTAATCATCAAATATACATCGGATTACTAGTAAATACTGTCTGTTTAATAAAGGGAGATTGATTGATCGATATGAAACAAACAGACGGGGTGAGATGAGACGGAAAAAGACGGAGATGTTAGGATGCCAGCGGGCTTTCTCTCACGTAGTCACGCGACGTCATTGTATGTTTAACTTTAATATCGAGGAAGGTTAAAATCGTTCAGTGTTTCAGTCTTACCCAAACATGGGTGATGGCTAAGTCTATGATTATGTTTTTGTTTGTTTGTTTTTACAAGGAAAAAAGGCCTATGATTTACGACAACACATGTAGAATAGATGTAGATAGTTGATGCAAACTCATAAGTGTACGAGTTATTTTTCTTTTTTTTTCTTTCTTTCTTTTTTTTTTTTTAACTTGTCATTAAATGATGATATTGTTCTGAACTGTTTGCTCGTTTGGTTTACGAAATGGTTCGACGGGAAATTTAAATAAATAAATAAATAGATAAATAAATAGATAAATACTTTGAAATCATCAAACAATTCAAACTTGACTTCCTGTGCCAACAAGCCCCATAATTCATAGCAAAAAATGTAGCCATGCTAGATGAGATGACATAAATATCTATGTTTTCTTTCTGTCTTTCTTTCTTTCTTTCTTTCTTTCTTTCTTTCTTTCTTTCTTTCTTTCTTTCTTTTAATTAAAGTCTGGTTCTGTAAAAACGTTGGGTGATTATTGTGCTGGACCACGTGCTCATTTGGATCAAGAAAAGTCTAATACGGAATTTTCACGTTTTTTGAGTCGGATAAATTAGCTAGCTAGCAATAACCCGATGGACCCAAAAAAATCCAAATTAGCCCATGCTAGATGAGGCGATTAGTAAAGTATGTAAAAAATAAATAAATAAATAAATAATAAGAATAATAAATAAATAAATAAATAAATAAATAAATAAATAAATAAATAAATAAATAAGAAGGCAAGAGAGAAAAAAAATAATAATAATCCACCGGAATTGGGTAATATTGTACTCGACCATTTTCTTGTTTGTTCCAAGAAAAGTCTAACATGGAAATTTCATATTTCAGACATCAACATCAAATAAGATCAATTAGCCAGCTAGCAACATCCTGCTGGTGGTCTGAAAATTCTAATTTTCCACATCATGGCCCTGAAAGCTGGGTCCATCGTTTTCTAAAATATGCGAAAAGTGTTGTGGGTTCCTAGGATGAAAACACGAACTAGGGATGCGACTTAAAAAAAAATAAAAAATCCAAATACACATAGAGATACAAACATTTGGGCCAGTAAACCGATAAAGATACAGTTACACGCATAGTGGGTTGTACGTGTTATCAGTAGCTGTGAAATCTTACAGCTTGAGTAAGACTCTTAAACCCCGACTTTGCGTTTGAATACAGTAAGGATTCAGCTTTGAAAGAATCAGTACAGTACAGTACAGTCATTCCTGTTCGTGCCTCGCTTTAGCTTGTTTCGCAGGCCGTGTTCACGGCGCTCGGTCTGAAGACGAGTCACGCTCTAGTTTCCATCTGGATCGTTTCATCCGCACCGTGTTCTTCTTTATCTCCGAACGGTGAGCAGATCCGGCGCCAGACACCTCACACGTATCTGAAAAGGCACAGTTGTGGGGTTGTTTTTTTCCTCCGGTGTTATTTCCCAGTGGAGGTTGCTGTCACTTGCAACGTCAGAGCTCTGTGCGACCGTACAAAGACACGACGAAGGAAAAGCAGTCGCGTGTCCTGCGATGTGGTAAATGCTGAGCTGGCTGGGAAAGAAAGCCAGCACTTTGGGATAGGCATGTTGGCTTTATTATGACACACTGCCACGGTGAGTTGTTAAATATGTCCTGTAAAGGCAGGTGGGCATGGTGCATGAGCCGAGAGACGGAAAGAGAGCAAGACAGAGCGATAGAGAGAGAGAGGGAACGCATCCGAAAATAAATCCCTCTCCTTGCAACATCTGGGCGCACACTAATGGGATTCTTTACGTATCAAAAGGCATTGTTTTACATTGACGAATATTGTTTGCATAGCGGTTGATTAATGAATTCTCTGGCGTCGCTGTCAGTACATCCCTGCACACTTAGTAAAATTGATGGCTAAACGACTTCCGCAGACAAAGAGGGGTCAACAGCTCGGTGCGTTCTGCCGAAAATATCAACAACGCCCGGCGAAAAGCGCCGCTTATGCTTCCACGTGACGCGTTTGATTTACTAGGCATGAGAAACTTGCGCAGAAGGAGGCCGATGTCTTCATTTATCAAGTCTGTCCTGAAAAAAAACCCGACCCCCCCCCCACAAGATCTCCGCTGGATCATTTGTTATCTAGGTACTAAGAAATCAGGATTCGGCTCGTACTGAAACCCCAGGCCCGGTCAAGGCCGGGTTACAGTACGTCACGGACGACATCCGTTTCCATTTGTCGAGGTGAATAGATAAATACGGAAAGAAAGGAAAGAATCGATAGAACGACTCTCCATCTTAAAATATTAATCTTTCATTTTAGAAAGAGTACATCTAGGCCGCAAGGTGATGTGACATGAAGAGAAGGAGAAGAAAAGACGGGGTAGGAAAAGAGAGAGAGAAAGTGCAGAGCTGCATATTGTGCATCGAGACTATAAAGAGAAGCGCTGACGCTGGAATAACACTCACAAGGATTAGGCATGACTGTGGCTCTGTGTGTGTGTGTGTGTGTGTGTGTGTGTGTGTGTGTGTTAGAGAGAGAGAGAGAGAGAGAGATCGGGATGTAAGGACAGATGGCCGCTGGACATAATTCACGGTGTCATACACCGGATTGCTGAAATCATCACTGCTGCTACGTGTTTCTTGGTTTTATTCCGTACTTAACGCTTAAAACAAATATTTCAGTCATTTAACACAAAAATAAGTTTGGAACGATATAAAAAAAAATGCATTATGCTGTGCTAATTATGTGCATGAATTCAGATTCATAAGCAAGTACCTGAATCTCTGAGAGGACCGACATTATGTAGCCACAGTCATTAATTATTAGCGTGTTGTTATTCTCAGCCCTGGACCTCCGCTATTGGAGATGTTATATGATGCTAAATATAAAAGCAGTCTTTGTTATCTCCCAACAGCTGATAAAGTCGTCGGATAACCTTTTGGCGATAAGCTGTGGGGTTTTAATCGTTTTTTTTTTTTTTTTTACACAAACGGAGCTACTGCGCTAAAATAACCATTGTAGTCATGTAGCCACACTGGAAAGGTGGGGGCTAATACTTGCTAGCAGACATGGCTACAAGTTTCAAACACAAATTAGAACATATAGCTTAATAATAACTAGCTTTCTAATACTTGGTTTTAATTAAACAAATGCAGTTTATAGTCTAGCATTAGCTAGCTTATTAACAAACCTGGGCAGCTACTTGACGGAGAGGTAGCATTAGCTAAACTGCCTACTTAGCTGGCTAACTTTAGCAAAGTGTCGTGTCACGGTATCATTGCTAAATCAGGAGGTGCTAATGCTGTAACATGGTATGCAGTGGATATGAAAAAGTCTGCACACCCCGGCTAAAATGGTAAGTTTTTGCGATCGTGTCAGAACCTTTTCTACTTTTATTGTGAAATTCATTAAAGCGAAAAACAGTAAGAATCATTTCGCGGAAAGGAAATAAAAATAAGTTTCAACATCCAGCTTGCATGAATGTGCACAGCCTTTTATAATTGGGAATGTGGCAGTGTTCAAACACCTGCCGTCGATTAAAGTGACTGATTAATCCCAAATAAAGTCCAGCTGTTCCTGTAGGATTCTCCTGATATCTTCCTGATAACATCTAACTGGAAAAGCCATGGGCCGCTGTAAAGACAATAATCAACAAGTGGAGAAAATATGGCATGACAGGGAGACTACGAAGAACAGGGCGTCCTTCTAAGACTGATGAGAAGATCAGGAGAGAACTGGTCAGAGAGGATGCCAAGAGGCCTACAGCGACGTTAAAAGAATTGCAGCCATTTCTGGCAAGTACTGGTTGCGCCATACACGTGACAACAATCTACTGAATTTTTCATATCTCTGGACTATGGGGTAGGTTGGCAAGACCCCCCCCCCCCCCACCCCCCCCACCCCCACCACCCAACCTCCTAATCATCTAATCTCCCAAAAGCATGTAGAATAACGTGCCATGGTCTGATGAGATCAAAGTTGAACTTTTTGGCCATAAGACAGCACATCACCTTAAGATCACCATGCCCCATGGGGAAACACGGTGGTGGCAGCATCATACTTCAGGGCTGTTTTTCTTCAGGTGAAACTGGGGATTTAATCAGGGTGGAGGGAATAATGAATAGCTCCAAATTCCAGTTAATTATGGAGCAAAACCTGCAGGATTTCTTCTGCTAAAACACTTAAGATAAAAAAAAATAAATAAAACAATTCACCATTCAGCATGACTCGAAGCAAACCTCCAGATCAACAAAGGAACAGTTCACCAAAACAAGTTTGAGTTTTGGAACGTCCCAGCCGGAGTCCAGACCTAAATCCAATCAAAGATCTGTGGGCCGACCTGAAGAGGACCGTGCAGAGGAGATAGCAGAGTTACAAATGCCATTTTAACGGGGGTGTGTAGACTTTTTAGATCCACCGTAACACTGTGCTGGCCACATGGGTGCAAATAAACACAAGTCATAAAACGTCGCTCCTCAAAAGGTGTAAGAATATTGGAACAGGATCACGACAAGAAGTAGACATAACGTTTGAGGCTAGGCCTGTTTGATAGGCTATTTCTTTTCCTATCTTGCTCCTGATTAGCTTACCTAGCTTAATATTTCCCAATAGTGAGGCATTCTACCTCCATTTACCTCAAACAAAGGGAGCTGGGAAGATGTTTGGAGTGTAGCTCACTGGAAAAAAAGAACTGGTGTCTCAACATATCCAGACAGACAGACAGACAGGTGCTAAAAACAGTTTTAGTGTAGCTTGCATTATTTCCCAGAGGTATAGCGTTAGCTCGGGTACATTTTTGTACGTAAACTTGCAGCTGAGTTAACTACACTTTTACAGCAGTTTGACATTTATGGAATAAAGCCTTCATGATCCTGTTCTTGTTTTTATAACCATATTCAGTAGAGATATTGAGTGGCGTTTTAGCATTCTCTTGTTTTGAAATGTATGCTAATGTGACCCTTTGGCAGGATTGCGCTGGCCAAACAGCAGCAGCAGCCCGGAGGGGGGGTTTCATGCCACTCCGTGAGACTCCAAATACAAAAACACAATGGAATTGATTCGTGATCGCGAGTCTGCCGGCCCGGAGGGCTTGTCGTGACTTTTCTGCCGTTGTCCAACTGGGCCTTTTGTTTGTTATGTGCATGTCAACGTGAGCCCTCTCTCTCGGCATCAGAAATATCACTAAATATTTGCATTTGATAACATTTAGATAGCATGTTTCGGTATTCATAGCACTCTGTCGTGTTACAGGGTGTGCCAGGGATAACAAGTGTGGTGCCCCAGTGAGGCCTAATGGAGAACCCATGATGGTAAATAAAGAAGGGAGGGGGTAGGAAGTGGAGAGATGGAGTGGGAGGAGTGAAAGACTCGCTGTGGCCCCCAGATCCTGGTCGATATCCGGACTCATTTGATATTGAATATTGTCACGGGGGAAGGCTTCGGCTCCGGCTTTCCACAAAAGGCCACTCAGCTGACATTTCACACTCACTCAAGTGATTCATGGCGGAACCAGCTGTCCGCCTTGTAGTGAACCCCTGCTGTTTTTTTCCATAAAGGTAAAGCATTACAAAGGCTTTATTTATTTCTACTTTTTTTTTCCGGGCCACATTGTGCCAGGCCCAGGAGGTGAGCCGTTTGTTCTCTTGCTTGGAAAGGTACGGCATTGTGGGCCATAGCGATGGTGGTGGCATTCTCCATAAATACCTCAACAGATTCTGATATTTCATCATGACCATGGCTGGAGATGACATTTCAGCTGACATCCAGTACGGCTGCATTATGAGTTTAGCGCCACAGCAACAGGCTGAGACCGTAACTCAGACGGCGCCTTCTTTTCCTTTCTGTCATCTATTGTTTATTAGGCGGGTCTGCCATTTAGAGAATGGACGAGGAAATTTCCAATGGCCTAATTGCTTAAATAGATCCTCTCGACCAGATAGCATCTCCTCCACAAGTCTGTATTGTCAATTTTAGTTTGTCTCTCGTGGGCGTGTAGCGACTGCTACTGTAGTAGCCAAAATGTACATGCAGTAATCAGTGTGCTAACTGATTGTCTGATTTACAAGCTACGTGCTTCATTCTTACTCGACTTGTCGTCAGATTAGACTCACAAAGCAACCTAACTTAACTTTCATCCATCTATTTTCCACGCAGCTTATCCTACACAATGTCGTTATGGAACCCGGAAATTATGGTTATCCCAGGGAACTCAGGGTACGAGGCGGGGGACACCCTGGACGGGGGGACTAACTCATTGCAGGGTACAATCTCAAACACATTCACACACTATGAACAATTTGGAAATGTCAATCAGCCTACAACACATGTATTTGGACTGGCGGAGGAAACCAGAGTACCTGCAGGAAACCCCCTGTAGTACAGGAAGAACATGCAAACTCTGCGCTCACAGGGCGGAAGCAGGATTCGAACCCGCAAGTCGTTAATGGGGAACTGAAAAACCTTCGGACCATAATCACTTCAGGATTTCACCGTAGGATTAGTCAAGCCGATCGTTTTGAACTTGTTTGGACTTGGACAGTTATCCGTCACTTTGCCGCTTACTAATGTGTCTGTAGGTTGTAGATCTGGAGACCCCTGCTGGTTCATCGCTGCTTTGGACGCACGTCGGATGTCGATACCTTTCACAGCTGATGAGTTCTTTCCAGGAAGCCGTCAGCATGCTAATCACTCCGATGACTCTATATCAACGCTGTTTTACCCCTCTCCTCACATGTACTTCCATCAGCAGGAACAAGTCAGACATTAATAATCAATAAACCTCTGAAACTCATTGACCTTCAGACTCTAGCCAAGGACCCTTGGGATGTCATATTGTCTTAACTCGTCTGGAAGATGTGCCATATCCGGGGAGATATGAGAGAATATTTAATGATCGGGGCTGAATTACGTCACCACAGCACTACAGTCGATGAGGCCGTGGATTTGACAGAAAGTTCAAGACTTTGCTGATGAAATCCGTTAAACATGATTCTTTTTGAATTATCCGTCAGCCTTTGAGCAGATCTGCAGCTTGGATTTTTTAACATGGTGTGCCATCGAATCTGGAAACGATACTGATGGGAAATCGTAAATCTGCAATTATATAGCGACTTTTAACCTTAGCGGTTCTACAAAGTGGTTTACACTGTTTCTCATTCACCCATTCACACACACACACACACACACACACACCTACATCAATGGCAGCACTAGACTAAAGTGTGAATCGTAACCTGGCGTGTTCTCCCCCTCGCTCAGGTTCTTTAGGCAGGTGAGAAGTATAACTTCGCTGAAATCTTCACTTTCGAATTAATCAGCTAGCTTTAACACCATGTCAGCAAGCAGGTTATTCACATGGCAACCTCCCTTCCAATGTCTCTCATTTTAACACACTAACGTCGCAGTGATATCGTCCCATTCTGTCATAGTATAATGACTTTAAATGATTTTATTCATTTTTTTTATTCATCGAGCAAATTGTTTCTTAACGTATCACTACTCGTTCGTAGAAATGTTACAACTCGTATTTTCAGACATGACGACTTTATTCTCAAAATATTACGACTATGTTCTTGAAATGCGACAACTTATTTCTGGAAATATCACAACTTGAGTATATTTTTTGTAATATTAGCTATAACAACTTCCACCCCCACCCCAAAAGAAAAAAAAAAAATCATGACTACATCCTCACAATATTATCATTTAATTCTCGTAATTCTTACTACGACGTGATTCTTATAAAATTACATATTACGACTTTTTAAAGAATTTTTTTCACCAAATATTACGACGTTATTCTCAAAAAAAACACAAAAAAAAACAGGGTTTTCGTTTAGTTCACTAAGTGTTCGTCGTTTCGGTCTGATGTTAGTTTCGGACGAGGGGAGAGTTATCACGTTATCATTCATGTCACGGTCCGTAACGTACGGGCTGCTGTAACATAGTTACCTAAACACTCATGAAATATTTTCAACGTAACTTTATCCAGCAAACCGAAACCTTTTGTTAGCCCAAAGTTTCTTCTTTGTTTGGTTTTGTTCGACTACCGTATAAGCGATTAACCGTTCGCTGCCATATCCAGACTGACTGCTCCTGTAGACATTTCTAACTCGTATTTCACGGATACATTCCTTGATGTATAGCTCACATTACATGACTCTAATCAGCGCTGTGAGTGATTGCTTCATCATTATGTGTTTGCTCCGGGCTGGTAGGGGTCTAATTGGGCTCAGTTCATAACCCAGTTTCACATTACCGCAATGGCGTCAGGTTCTACCCGGTCTAGCGCACATAATCTCTCAGAGAAGAGCTTTACATCTGTACTTCACTACGCACAGGAGGAAAAGAAAAAAAACACTTCTGTCCATTACTGATCGTATGTACTGCTCGTGACGTGTGATGTTAGATGAAGAAAGTGCATCCGTTTCAATTTCAAACACTAGTACTAGTGTCAGGGTCGGAGAGAAAATCCCGACCAATCGGAATTCAGCAGCGCTGTGGTCAAATGAATCCTGATAGATGTAGAGGCAGACGCTTCGTTGCAGTATTCCCGTGCATTCGTTTATAATAACTGATTCATTATAGGTGCATAGTTTTATCCGGTACTATATAAACATGACTAAAAGCAGAACGGGACGGCTTGAACGTCTGAATGTGGATTTTTGAAACAAATGCATGCCGACTATTAAATATTTAACACTGCTCGAGTAGTAAAATTCATCCTGACAGGCAGTCCATGCAGATCTGTCAGAGCAGCTCAGGGATCAGAGCGATGTGGAGCTCACCTGCCTGTTTGCCCCGACACGCTGTTTGGTGTGAGTAGAAGACCAGTTAAGGAAATGTGGAATGATGTAGTGACTGCTCAGTAATGGAGTGCTGTTTGCCCGCTCTCTCTCTCGCTCTCTGTCTCTCTCTCTCTCTCTCTTTCCGTTTCTTTTCTTTCTGCACAGAGTGATTACAGGGCCCGGGCAGCAGCCATTTCGGCTCAGTCGCGCACATAATGACTGTGCTGTTGCGTGAATGAAGGAATGCAAATGGGAATATTTAGGAAGGAGGTGTTAGAGGTCCCACTTGGCACACAGAAAAAGCCTTGCGCAGGTTTCCCGGGCAAACACAGCCATGCTCGGTGCTTTTTTTTTTTTATCTTTAATATGGAAATGTGCTTGAACAGCAAGCCGCTCCCCGAAGGCCAGGAAATAACAATATGTATCCGTGGCAGGCATGACTGAAACGCGAAGGCTGTGGGATCAGACGTGGAACCGGAACAGGTCTGGAAATTGAAAGAGAGAAAATCTGCCGTGGTTTGCTAGCCAGAGTATTCCTGTTTATACCCAAATGCCCCACGTCAGGCTCAGTGTCAGCCACTAGGGCATATATATTATATATATTTATACAGTGTCCTCCACTAATATTGGCACCCTTGGTAAATATGAATAAAGAAGGCTGTGAAAAAAAAAATGTCTTTATTGTTGAACCTTTTGATCTTTTGTTCAAAAAGTGCACAAAAATACTCTGCTGTCATGGACATCAAACGATTGCAAACACAACACGGGTTTAAAAAAAAAAAAAAAAAAACAACCTTTGTTAAATATAGGTGTGCAACTTTTATCGGCGCCCGTTATATCGATACTTTGTGCCAGCTCCCTTTGCCAAGATAACAGCTCGGAGTCTTCTCCTATAACGCCTGATGAGGTTGGAGAATACATGGCGAGGGATCTGAGAGCGTTCCTCCATACAGAACCTCTCCAGATCCTTCACATTTCAGGTCCACGCTGGTGGAGTCTCCTCTTCAGTTCACCCCACAGGTGTTCTATGGGGTTCAGGTCAGGGGACTGGGATGGTCAGGGCAGGATCTTGATGTTGTGGTCAGTAAACCATTTCTGTGTTGATTTTGATGATGTTTTGGATCATCGTCCTGCTGGAAGATCCAACCACGCCCCATTTGAATCTTTCTGGCAGAGGCAGTCAGGTTTTCATTTAATATCTGTTGATATTTGATAGAGTCCATGATGCCATGTATCCTAACAAAATGTCCAGGTCTTCTGGCAGAAAAACAGCCCAAAACATTAAAGATCCTCCTCCATATTTAACCGTGGGCATGAGGGACTTTTCCATACGGCTACCTCTCTGTGTGCTCCAAAACCACCTCTGTGTTTATTACCAAAAAGCTCTATTCTGGTTTCATCTGTCCGTAGAACCCGATCCCATTTGAAGTTCCAGTAGTGTCTTCACGCTGAAGACGCTCGAGTTTGTTTTTGGATGAGAGTAGAGGCTTTTTTCTCGAAACCCTTCCAAACAACTTGTGGTGATGTCGGTGACTTCAGATTGTCGTTTTGGAGACTTTTTACCTTTTTTTTTTTTTTTTTTGGATAAACCTGTGTTGTGTTTAGAGTAGAGTATATTTGTGCAATTTTTTTTGAACAAAAGATCAAAAGGTTCAACAATAAAGAAGTTTTTTTTTTTGTTTTGTTTTTTTTTCCACAGCCTTCACAGCTCATATTTACCAAGGGTCCCAGTATTAGTGGAGGACACTGCATATGTGTCTAAGTGTGTGTTTGTATTTGTATATACTGTATGTGGGTGTGTGGGAGAGAGATTAAAAGAGAGAGCATGTTGGCTCCCTGATACTAAATAATAGATTGAGAGCATCTGTCTGGTGTTCTGAGGCTGAGAGTGATCAGCAAGAGGAAGAACCAGAGGAAGCTTTTTTTTTTTTCTTTTTTTTCTGTATATATGAGCACAATTCCAGAGCTTTCCAGGAAGATGTAAGCAAGAGCTCCCGATATTTACGGTTTAGATGATATTTGACCTCTTGCTACGGCGATATCGGAGGCACATCAGTGAAAACGATGTGTTTTATCATTTTTCAGCTGAAGCATTGATCTTGACTGAACAATAAAGAGAAAAGCTTTTCTCTTGAGAGGAAATTGATTATATTTGAATCCTAACATCATCCAAAAGCTAGACTTATGGTTTTATTAAGCATATAAAATTAGCCATCTCGTCCAACGATATACGCTGATGTTTTTTTACGACTGTATTTTTTTTTTTTCTTGGCATATTTGTGCAGTGATCTATCCCCTCTTTTTCATAAACAGACAAACGATCTGCAACATTACGAAGGAAGACCGAACTCGTTTTTGACATTGATTGAAGATGTTACAAGCTTGTAGAAACATTTCGCCAGGAGACATCAAAATCAACAAAACATCATCTGTCAATCTCATCTCGGGATCTGATCAACGCGCCGTCCGGATCCATCCCCGTCTCTTTTCTCATTTCCGAGCTCGCGGCTTTAAAATGCGCTAAATTACAAATTACAGCTGGATGGCTCGGAGCAGTTTGGAGATGTTTGGAGATGAACGCCGCAGAGCATCTGGAGACCCTATTTAAAGAAACGAGCGCTGGCGTGGGTACAGAGATGACGTTTGTACATTATCCCGGAGTTTCAAATCATCAGCGCGTCTCTGAGCTTGGTATCTAAAAATAAAAATAAAAACACAGTCGATGTCGAAGGCTTTTCTACAGGATATTCGCTCGCCGTGTGCAGAATGGTTTTCCTACAAAGATGACTATTATGCGCACGATACTGTCATTTGCCTATTAAGCCTAAGTCGAATCATGGATATGGCATCCCTTCTATGCACATAAAACTTTTGTAGTCGAGCTTGTTCTCCTCCCAACAGTGCCAAATGTCCATTTCCTCCACCTACACTATGTCAGGGAAACGTTTGCTGGTAGGTAGTAATGGCTTAGCCGAGGTGCGCTAACGGTTTCAGCGTTGTTTAGAGAGAAGACGAAGCCGTATGATGTTCACAGCTGAGTGACGGAGAAGAGAATTGACATTCAGCCATGGCCATATGGCTAATGAGTGTGTTAATTCACTCTGCTTCGCTTATTCTGGCCCTCATATTCGTTTATTAGCCACTCTGAAGCACACACACACACACACACACAGATATACAAACACACACGCATACTGGTTCTGACAGATTCTGGAAATGAATATTAAAATTGCTCCATCTGTCTCCGTCACTCAATTCTAATCCAGTTCTGTTCGAAATAGCTTTATTAGCTTGACTGCTAACAGGAAATAAAGTGATATCGATTTCCAGAGAAATAAAAGGTCGACGGTCCGTCTCCCGCCGACAAACGTTCGGGATTAATTCAAACAGACAGAAGTGAACTGAAATATTCAGAGATATTCAATAAAAGGTGCACAGTTTAAGGAGCGAAGGGTCGGCTCAGGGGGACTAGTTCAAATAGGTTAGGAAGAATCAAATATGGAAACCCCGATTTAAAAAAAAAAAAACAATAGAATTAAAAAAATAAAAAGAGAGAAACCATCACAGAAATTCTAACGGTCTCCACTGTACCATTACAAACCATCAGCTGTTAACCATTCAAACCATTAAAAATGGGTTCCATTATTTAGTAGTACGTGTTAAGGATGTAGGTCCTTAATGGTATCCACTAGACAAAACATACCACCAATAAAAGGCAACGAATTACCAGTAGAGACCCACCATTATAGTTCCCATTAAAACCAATACAATTCTCATTATAACCATTAAAACCATTACAACTTCTAATAGGGTTTCTATTGTTTTGTTCAGCAGGGAAGATTGTCCCAAATTCCAAAAAAATCGTTGCAGAAGTAGTTAATATTTCAGTCAAGTCGATCGTGATCGTTTGTCCTTGAAATGTTCATAAATAGTACAAAAAAAAAAAAAAAAAAAAACGTAGAGATTTTGTCTGGCTAAAAATGTTCAGGAAGAACCTCCTAAAAGTCTGGCCGTGAGAAACGGTGGTCAGGACGAGTGAAAAACAAAACAACCAAATCAAAACTGACCATTTTTTTTTTTCGAAACTCTTTTCCAACCAGTGCGAGTCTAAAAGTGCGCTCGGCTTTATCCGTCTCGAGAGATGGGCTCGCGGGCAAGAACGCATGACTCTTCACATCACACCACACACTCATTGTCCAGAGTAATTACAGACGATTTCATCTTGACCTTGCGGCGCTCTGCGTTGCGATGGCTTTCCCTACTTATTCCCGCCTCTGATCATGTGCTTTCTCTCTGAACGGCTCTTTACTCGCAGGAGGCCGGGTGTCCTTATGTAAATGTACTGTTTTATTGTATATTAGAGTGGAACGGAGGAGAAAGACTGTAAAAGAGTGCAGCTGTGGCTCAGTGGGTTTATCGTTTCTTACACCAGGAGAGCGTCTGGGCTGCTAGCATGTTGAACTAGAATCTCAAATGTGCTTTCTTTAGCTTATTTATGTAGTGCCCTTGAGCAAGGCACTTAGGAGTTTAGAACTTGCTAAGTGGTCCACATACATTTGCCGTCAAGGATGTAATGCATTTTTATTGCTTGTTTTTTTTTTTCTTCCATTGGGTGAGTCACTTTGATTTTAGACGAGCATCGTTCATGCACAGTCATGCGGTTATCTAATCAGCCAATCATCTGGCTGATGCATAAACCCTTGGAGGTGCAGATCAAGAGCTTCAATTGATGTTCACATCGTGATGAAGAAAAAGGTGTGGTCTCTGTGACTAACTTCGGCATTGCTGTTGGTACAAAACATCAAACCTTGCGGTGGACGGGCTACGACGGTAGAAGACCACGGCCATCCATCTGTTTTCCGTACTGCTGAGTCTACACAAGGTCTCCGGGAGCCCGGAGCCTATTCCAGAGAACTCGGGGCGTGAGGATGAGGACACCCTGGACGGGATGCCAACTCAACACAGGGCACAATCACGCACGCATTCACACACTACGGACGATACGGAGATGCCAATCAGACAGTCGTGTCTTTGGGCTGGCGGAGGAAACCAGGAGTACCCAGAGGAAACTCCCGAAGAACGGGAAGAACATGCAAGCTCCAACAGAGGCTGGATTGGAACCCACAAACCCGGAGGAGCGAGGCAAACGTGTGTAAAAAGTCACAAAGTGGACAAAAGTTCACTTTTCAATATTGCAGAGACTTCAAACACGATAAAAATATGAGGCCGATATTTGGTCTCGTCCCGATTTTTTTTTCTCCCCGTGTCCGTCCTTTACATTTGATTCGTTTTTTGTAAATCAAAAGATCATAAAGATAATCAGAAACCAGCACAGCAACCTTCACTCCAAAGTGAGTCTGTCTAGGGAACCTTGTGTCTGAGCTGCAGATGAGGGGTTACAGCGACCAGACGGCTAATGCACTCGCTAGTCACTGCTGTTGTGATATTGGCCTGCTGGGGGAGTGGAATAAACACTGAATTAGACAGTGAAGAAAGCAGATAAAAGTAGTCTGGAAATATTTCAAAATAGATTTCAGTCAGTCAACTGCACAAGACTGCTCTGAAAATAGTCATTTGATCATAATATTTTGCTTTAATGACTGGTTCCCACCCAGCAGCCAGCTCTTCATACGACCGCTACGAACTGGAGAAGCTGTAGACTAACACGTGGTTCCTCTGATATATGTGAAACCAGCAATCTTTCTACGTCTCGCTGAACTGCTGCGTAACACACTTTCATGAGTGAAAAAGTGTATGCCTTTGTGTATAACTCCTAGAAAACATGGCGAATTTTGCTCTCTTGGACGCCTGGTCGTCGGATGTTTGTAAATGGGTCCGCATTCAATGGGGCCTTTTACTCTTACCGGTCCTACAACGCACTCGACACTGGTTCTCATTCACACACTCACACACACACACACACATGCAAGCCTGCCATCCTGAGCAACTCGGGGCTGAGTGTCTCTCAAGGACATGTCAACCTTACGATTAGTGACGCTAATCGAACCGCCAACCTCACGATTAGTGGACAACTTGCTCTACCACCTGAGCCACAGCTGCCCCAAGTGTTTGTGGCACTTTCAGGAGTCGAACTTGCGATCTCTGGATGAACTTTTCTGTTCATCTAGCGCTTTATTATAAACCTACTGCTTTTGTAACATAATGATAATGAGTCTTCATTAGTCATGTATACATTACAGCACAGTGAATTTTTTTTTCTTCGCATACACCAGCATGTCAGGAGGTTGGGGTCAGAGCGCAGGGTCAGCCTTGATACAGTGCCCCTGGAGCAGAGAGTGTTAAGGGCCTTGTTCAAGGGTCCAACAGTGGCAGCCTGGCAGTGGATGGGGCTTGAACCCCCGACTTTCCGATCAGTAACCCAGAGACTTAACTGCCAAGCCACCACTGTCCCATATACTTATCACTTATCCTATATAGGGTGGCAGGGGACGTGGAGCCTATAGCAGTGGATACAGGGCACAAGGTGAGGGACACCCTGGATCGGGTGCCAATCCATATCAGGGCACAATCACCCACACGATCACACACTATAGAATGCCAATCAACGTACAATCGCAGGGCACAATCACATACGCATTCACACACCCATTCATACACTACGGACACTTTAGACACGCCGATCAGCCTACCATGCATGTGTTTGGACTGGGGGAGGAACTCGGAGTACCCGGAGGAAACCCACGCAGCACGGGGAGAACATGCAAACTCCGCACACACAGGGCCACGGTGGGAATCGAACCCCCGACCCTGGAGGTGTGAGGTAGCTAACCACTAAGCCACCATGCGCTCTATAATAACCAGATACATAACTATAACAATAAACAGATAAAAAGCACAATGTGTCGTCCTTAATGAATAAAGTCTGGTAACCGATGGTAACCAGATTGTGAAGCTGTTGATGAAAGAGTATCAGCCGATCGGATCGTTCGGGACATTCCGGACATCTTTCACCCACCACATTTGAATCATGTTGGACGGAGCACTTCAGAGGCGGTCTGGAAGTCCTGGGATTTAAACTCACTACCTTCTGGGTCAGAAATCCCGATTACCCAAACTTCTGCGATCCTATTGGTCTGAAATGAACATTACAAGCCAATCAGGAGTCATGAAGCGTGATCGCAGCTGTGCGCAAACGTCAAACTTTTTTTCCCGTTGCATCCTCAGGGGCGTGTTCGAGAGCTCTTTATCAGGCGTTTGTGTCTGAGCTGCTGATGAGACGGCAAACTGACAGTCTGAAATCAGTCTAACGGCTCGTCATTATCTGTTAGTAAATAACGAGAGATGAGAGACGGGGAGAGAGAGAGAGGGGGAGAGAGAGGGAGAGAGAGAGAGAGAGAGAGAGAGAGAGTCTGCCATCACTGGCAGGCAGCCACGCATGGCGAAGGTAATCACAGTTTCATTTCCAGCACGACCAGGGTGCCATGCTTTAATGATTTTAATCAAACTCATACACACGCGCTCTCAATAAACAAATATGAATAGACTGTTTTGACTCAGGTTTTTTTTCTTCTTCTCCATCGCTCAGGCAACATGAGGCCTTCGTGGCAGGAATCATCAAATATGATGTTTGTTTCTGCCATCTTTGTCTATTCAGGTGTGTGTGTGTGTGTGTGTGTGTGTGTGTGTGTGTGTGTGTGTGTGTGTGTATGATTGACAGTGACCAAATTGATCATATGGGAGTAATCAGAAGGAAAATTCCAGAATCTGAATATAATTTAAGGGCTTGGATTTGAGTTTTTATTTCCGACTTTCACTATCTTGAATATCTGGTCCTCGGATTGTACAAGTGTGTGTGTGTGTGTGTGTGTGTGTGTGTGTGTGTGTGTGTGTGTGTGTGTTTCTGACTGAGGTTAGGTGAATTGTACCTTATTCAGATTTCTGTCATCGACAGACTAAAGAGAGCATGTGTGTGTGTGTGTGTGTGTGTGTGTGTGTGTATGTGGGCACTATAAAAAAGACAAGAAGAGAGACAGACAGATTGAGGTCAGAGGTTCTCCCAGGGAGGAACCGCAAGAGTGAAATAAAATCCTACTCTCCTCTCCTGCGCTCTCCACATCATGGCTTGCTGTCTGTTTCCCTTTTCTTCTCTGTGAGAGATGGAGAGAGAGAGAGAGAGAGATGGAGAGAGAGAGAGAGAGAGAGAGAGAGAGATGGAGAGAGAGAGAGAGAGAGAGAGAGAGAGAGAGAGAGAGAGGAAGGAGAGACAGTGTATGTAAGTGCAAAGAGACAGAGAAAAAAAGGAAAAAGAGACAATGTGTGTAAGTGCAGAGAGAGAGAGGGAGAGAGAGAGAGAGAGAGAGAGATGGAGAGAGAGAGAGAGAGAGAGAGATGGAGAGAGAGATGGAGAGAGAGATGGAGAGAGAGAGAGAGAGAGAGAGAGAGAGAGAGATGGAGAGAGAGAGAGATGGAGAGAGAGATGGAGAGAGAGAGAGATGGAGAGAGAGAGAGAGAGAGAGAGAGAGAGAGAGAGAGGGAGAGAGAGAGAGAGAGAGAGAGAGAGAGAGAGAGAGAGAGATGGAGATGGAGAGAGAGAGAGAGATGGAGAGAGAGAGAGAGAGAGATGGAGAGAGAGAGATGGAGAGAGAGAGAGAGATGGAGAGAGAGAGAGAGAGAGAGATGGAGAGAGAGAGATGGGCAGAAAGAGACAGAGAGTGAAGAATCTTTCCCGAACCTGCTCTCCGTCGTGTATAAATCTGAGAGAGTTGCAGTGTGGATTAGAGAGACCCCTGACGTCCTGAACACTCTCATGTGATCTCGACAATTCCAAAATGTCGGAACTTATACTGTTTTCCTTTATCGTGGAGTTTTAGAGATTATTTCATGTCCGATTAGTTTGTATAGTAAAAAAAAAAAAAAAAAGTACAAATGAACACTGGTGTGTACAAGAAAGTGAATATCATATACTGTACATTTTGTAAAAAAAATTCAAAATTAAAAAAAAACATAAAAATGGTGGAAACGATGCAAAGGCCATGAGTTACACACGTATCATCATGCTCTCTGATGGTTTTGCGTTTCATAATAGACCGAAGACACATTAGCAAGCATAGGACAGCTTTGTGACGAAGACGCGAGAGCAGATTTAACCGCGTGAACTGCTCTTCTTTCGGTTTCGGGTGTTTCGTGTACATCTAAAAGTCTGCGCGTGACAGGTTCACATCTGTACAACAACTATGGTGGAGTGGATTTTCTTATCTTGTAGGAAATGTCCATCTTTTCCATCCGTCCGTCGGTAGATTTCCATCGTGTTACTATATTCGATTATATAATCCTATAGAGCTATGCAAATTACACACATTTGCACAGGAATCTGAGGAGGTAATGAACAACAGGTGAGTGTAATTAGCAAACGAGGGTTGAGCTGCGTTCACGCCATGTCGTGATTACCGTAATTACAAGATTCCGACTTGTACGAAGCGCTCACGTGCTCCTAGTACTCATAATTAGTGGTTCTGGGGAAGTGGTGGCTTGGAAGTTAAGGCTCTGGGTTACTGATCAGGAGGTCGGGGGTTCAAGTCCCAGCACTGCCAAACTGCCCCTGTTGGGCCCTTGAGCGAGACCCTTAACCCTCTCTGCTCCAGGGGGCGCTGTATCATAGCTGACCCTGCGCTCTGACGCTAACTTCCTAACATGCTGGAGTATGTGAAGAAAAGAATTCCACTGTGCTGTAATATGTAATGTGTGATCAAGAGCTTCGACTCGTACCACCTGACCGCTACGACGTCACGCGGAAACACTCGGGAGTAAAACGTCGTTAAGCAGATATGCCGTAATATTTCTGTGTAATAACTCGTATAACTGACTATTATTAACGTCTTAATTACGCAAGATTCATCTGAAAAAAAGACATACAATACAGTTTAATGTCATGCCGAGGTTGTCAACAACATCATCACACATGGCTTAGAAGGGGGCGTGATTCAAAGGGGGTGTGGTTTCCGGCAAGGGATAATGCCGGCTCATGAATTACGTGTATTTAATCGATTATTAAAACGTTAACGTTAACATAATTACTCAAAAATCCGATTGACCGAGGGATTGGCGTGCCACTGGACACGCTGCGTACATGACACGAGTCACAGAACGTTTTTTTCTTCTTCTTCTTCTTATTATTATTATTTCAGCCCCGCCCACACAGAACTTGTAAATGTAGCTTTTACGTTGTAACTGTGCAAGCAGTTACGGCAGAGCGATGAAAACGTGAGCACAGCGGTGCGATGATATCAGCCATCCGTTTTCCCGTAGCGCTCTGTAAGAGAGAGACCGAAGACGAGACGGAGAGCGCGTGGCGTGGGTGTGTGTGCGAGAGGGAAAGAGAGTACGTCTGGGTGGGTATTCTGTTGGTAAAGTGGTCCTGGATAAAAAAATTTAAATAAAAGGGTTTTTTTTTTTGAAAAGGGCAAGGTCGCTGTCTGAAATCAGTCAGGAGGATACAAATACAGGATCGAGTCGGACAAACAAGTGGAACCGCAGTCACGACAGCCGCAGGAGTACGGCGATGGTGCGGTGGGCGGGGCCGTAAAGGTCCAGGCTCGACCAATAAAATGGCTCCTCATGTGTCGTTCGTATTGAGTCGTACGTATGTGTCGATTGAAATGGAATAGAAATAAACTAAAGGCTAATATCACAGTAAGGATCGTTTTGTTTTTTTTTGTACGTAACATGTTTATCGATATACGCGATTACGGTACGTTTACAAATCACGGCCGTTGAAACAGTACGTACTGATCAGTACGCGTGTGTATCATGAATACGATCCCGGACGTACTACGTCCGCCGTGTCGGCATGGTCATGTGATCTTGAACGTCATCATGAACACAAAAATCTTACAGGGGCCACCAGATTAAAGCAACCGCTTTAGACTAACGGCAAAATGCACACGGGGGACTGAATTAGCGATGTCATGTGGGCGGGGTTAACAGGCTGAGGTCGATCCGTTGCCGTTATGTTAAGGCACGATGGAGAGCACGCAAAAGGCTTCAAACGCTGTGAGTGACAACCGTTTTCTTGTTCAAACCTTCATACTTTAAAGAGCCGAAGTAAGTTCTCGTCGTTTGTTTGTTTTTTAGCCGATTACCATGCGTTTGACCTTTGACCTGCTGTATTTTCATTTCGGGGTCCCCGGTTCAACCCAGAGCTCGGGTTACTGTCTGTGTGGAGTTTCCTCGGGGTTCTCTGGTTTCCTCATACCTCCCGGAAACCTACCTATGTCAGTAGGTTGTCGAATCCTAATACACCGGGAACTGTGACCGCACACACTCCAAAAAAGTCGTCCCATCGATGGAAGGATTCATCTTGACACGTTTCACATAAACATTTAACGACGAGGTTCAACACGTGCTGTTAGACGTTCACGATGGGTGAGTTCCGGTGTTGCTCTGCGTCGAAATTCAACTCTGTGGTGAACACACACACACACACACACACACACACACACACACACACACACACACACACACACACACACACACACACAGACTTCAAGAAAACGCTGGAGTATTCCTTTAATCATGATTCCTCACCGCTGTTCATTTTGACTGACAACACTGACGCAAAAAAAAAATCCTTCATGTTTTTTATATGAGTGTTTCCATTTTCAAACATGACTCTCTAACACACACACACACACACACACACACACACACACACACACATCTGTGCCGACAACACCAGGTGTGAACGAGTGACAGGAACAGAACATCCACAGGCAGACTCTTGGCAGGGGGTAGGATTAACACACACACACACACACACACACACACACACACACACACACACACACACACACACACACTGTTCATATCTTACATGTTTGCAACAAATGAGATCATTTCACATTGTGTGATGGTGCATGAAGGAAATGTTCATGCATATATGTGTATATAATGTCTGCTTATACTGTATGTGCATGTATGTTGTGTGTGTGTGTGTGTGTGTGTGTGTGTGTGTGTGTGTGTGAGAGAGAGAGTGAGAGAGAACGAGAGAGAGTCTCAGAGGACTGATATCTCATCCTGCATGTTAGCCTGACCTTTCATTACCCAGCTAAAACCACATTCATAAGAACAGGCAAATATCAGGTTAATTACTGAAGTAAACACAGGTGAGGGTACACCCCCGAGTGTGTGTGTGTGTGTGTGTGTGTGTGTGTGTGTGTGTGCTTTAATTCTCAATGTTTGTCTTTTATACCTCAATGTAAACATGAATCAAAATAGTTTGCTTCATAATACATTTACAACAAGTTACATAATCTAAGAGGAGTTGTTGGAGAAATGTGAAGTGGAACGATGCGCACCCGGTTCCCTGCATACCGCCTCATAAATCACCGCTGTGTGCAGAAAATGGGAACAGATTTACACTGTGGAGTCAAAAACAAACGGCTGACTTGTATGAATCTCCATCCGTCCGTCCATCCGTCCGTCCACATCCATCTTCCATACCGTTTGTCCTACACAGGGTCACGAGGAGCCTGGAGTCTATCCCGGGGAACTCGGCGCGCGAGGCGGGGGACAGCTCGGACGGCGTGCCGACCCATCCCAGAACACACACACACACACTTACACGTCGATGGACTCCGGAGGAAACCCCCAAAGCACGAGGAGAACATGCGAACTCCACGCCCACATTGCGGAGTTGGGATTCGAACCCCTGACCCCGGAGGTGCGAGGCAGACGTTCCCCCTCTCATGAGTCTTAAAAAAGATCAGTCTTAATACGCTGGTCCTTTCATTCAAAAGGTGCTTCCTATCACACACACACACACACACACACACACACACACACACACGCGGCTTGGAAGTGTGCCTCTAGACTAAAGTACTTCACCCAGTTGCATAATGAAACACTGCCGATTGACCTTCTGTCCTTAGAGGAAAATCAGTAAGTCTAACGGACTAAAGAGGTCAGAATGTGAAAACGTGTACAGTACGTGCACGCGCACGCTCACACACACACGCACACACACACACACACACACACACACACACACACGACCATACAAATATCGGCCCCGCTCTGTCCGTCAGTGTTTTTCCGAATTGAAGCACAGCAAGTTTGGAACTTGGGAAGTAGTGCAGTGAGACATCCGTGACGTCGTTAACGGTGCCGGCGCTGATTTGTCGGCTGCTGATGCGTTCTCGTTATTCCTATAACATCACATCGTTACATTATTTCTTGCGCAAGACACGATAGCAAGTAATAGCTAGAATAAACCTCTTCCGATTCACGTCACAGTAATGAGAACTCCAGCGCACGAGCTAGCAGAGAAGTCGACGCCTTAAACACGGGATCCGGATTCCCAGAACGCAATGCAGTTACCGTACCGCGACGCCGACGTGCAGCTCGGACGGTTAGCGAGCCACGGGATGGTGTCGATGCTGGTATTAGCGTGAACGCTGACACTTTCGGAGCTGATCTTTTTGTACGGATTCTGTCGTCGCGGGTGAGAGAGCTGGACGGACTAAAAGACTAAAGCGCCGCTGCATGGTTCTTTTTAAACCCTGTAAGGGGCGGTCCTACGTCCTGTCAATCATATGTAGGCTCTGAATGCAAAACTACAGAGGAGAAAGAAGGGGATTGTCAAGTGCACACACACACACACACACGCACGCACACACATGGATCAAAGCATATGTGAGGACCCCTTGGGAAACCCTGAGCATTAAGAGAGGGATGAAAAAGAAGCGCCCAGACGCAAAGTCACAGCTTCTTTCACTTACTTCTCATCACCTGTATTAATAAAGAATAAGGAACGTGTCGTTCACGTCGAAGCTTCGTTATTTATATATTCGGATTATTTCTGTGTGTTCATGTTGCCGTGTATTGTAGGTGTAATCTGTTTTTCGTAATTCCTCAGCGGCCGTGCCGGTTCTCGCCATGCTCCACGGGATCTCACCGTTTTCTTTTTCTTTCCAGCTCCTATTTTGTAATAAGATCATGCACTTGTACGCGCACGGATTCATGAGGAGAGAAATCCGTCTGGCCTTTTCCCGCCGAGCCGACGATTAAAAGTCGAAGCGTTCTGAAAACGCAGTGAAATGCTAAAAGGTTATGAAATCAATGACGAGAGAGAGAAAAGTTTTACGCTTATAACATCAGACTCTAATTAAACGCTTGGGGTTTGTTTGTTTGTTTATTTATTTATTTATTTTATTTATTTTAAAGAGGGACTTCGGATTAGCGCGTGCGCCGGATTGTTTTCGGATCGAGTGTGACCGTGTCGTGTGTTACTGGAAATCATCCGGCGCAGGTCTCCGAATGATTTGCACGACTGGAGTCACGTGAAACGGTACGGCAGGTCGAGTCGAGCTTCATACGGACGTCTCGTGATATCGGGACGAGCCGCGTGTCTGGAACGCTAACGCTATATCGAGGGCTGCGTTCACGCTGGGGTGGTATTCGGTGCCGGGCCTAGCCCGTTTGGTACACCCAGCTAAATGGAAAAATAAATAAATAAATCAAATGATACAACATGCATTTCTCATACTTATTATTAGTATTATTATTATTAATAATAAACATAAATAACAATACAAAAAGTAACGATGCAGCGTATACTGAACTTTAAACACTGTGCTGTACCTGCTTTCGTGCTTTTAGAATTTTACCTCAAAATCATTAGCCATGTCGTCACGCTCTCAGTCAGTGCTAATTAGTAAAAACCTCACCGGCTTTGCTTTTAAACAGCTAGTCTGTGGCTCATGGACAGCGCAGTCTTAGCAATAAGTAATAATTTATTATCTAAATATATTAGGGGGGAATGCATGGGGTAGGGTTTGTTGTTGGCACAAATACACAGTGGGGGGTAATAAGTATTGAACACGTCGAACATTTTGTTTCGGTGAATATATTTCCGATGAGGCTATTCACGTGAAATTTTCACCAGACGTCAGTATTTACTCAAGAAATCCGCAAATATAAAGGATTCACAACATTAAAGCCCATAAATAAGGTTAAGTGTAATAGATGTTTAATACTTTTTCCCCGCGTCATTGCGCTTTATTACACAGGACTTTATTTACGGACTTTGATGTTGTGATTTCTGGATTTCTTGAGTTAATACTGACGTCTGGTGAAAATTTCATGTTGCTTACTTACATTGGCACTAGGGGGTGCCAACAAACCAATTTGACCCAGGGTTAGGGTTAGCGGTTAGGGTTATGTGGTTGTGGTTAAGGGTTAGGTTTAGGGGTTGGGGTTAGGTAAGGGTTAGGTTTGAGGGGTTATGATTAGGGGTTGGGGTTAGGTTTAGGGGTTAGGGATTAGGTTTAAGGGATTAGGTTTAAGGGGTTTGGTTTAGGGTTTAAGGGTTAGGTTTAGGTGTTAGGTTTATGGGGTTAGGTTTAGGGGTTGGGGTTAGGTTTAAGGGGTTAGGTTTAGGTTTAAGGGGTTAGGTTTAGGGGTTGGGGTTAGGTTTAGGGCTTAGGGGTTAGGTTTAGGGGTTAGGTTTAGGGCTTAGGGGTTAGGTTTAGGGGTTAGGTTCAGGGGTTAGGGGTTAGGTTTAAGGGGTTAGGTTTAGAGGTTAGGTTTAGGTTTAAGGGGTTAGGTTTAGGGGTTGGGGTTAGGTTTAGGGCTTAGGGGTTAGGTTTAGGGGTTAGGTTTAGGGGTTAGGGGTTAGGTTTAGGGGGTTTGGTTTAGGGGTTAAGGGTTAGGTTTAGGGGTTAGTGGTTAGGTTTAAGGGGTTAGGTTTAGGGGTTAGGAGTTTGGTTTAAGGGGTTAGGTTTAGGGGTTCGGTTTAAGGGTTTATTTTAAGGGTTTAGGTTTAAGGGGTTAGGTTTAGGGGTTCGGTTTAAGGGTTTATTTTTAAGGGTTTAGGTTTAAGGGGTTAGGTTTAAGGGTTTAGGTTTAAGGGGTTAGGTTTAGGGGTTTGGTTTAAGGGGTTAGGTTTAAGGGTTTAGGTTTAAGGGGTTAGGTTTAGGGGTTAGGTTTAAGGGGTTAGGTTTAAGTGGTAAGGTTTAGGGGTTAGGGGTTAGGTTTAGGGGTTAAGTTTAGGGGTTAGGTTTAAGGGTTTAGGTTTAAGGGTTTAGGTTTAAGGGGTTAGGTTTAGGGGTTAGGTAATTTAAGAGGTAATAAAAGACATGAGGAACCTTAAATGTGGCTTGGTCCTGTTAATTGGATTCAGTGGGGCACCCAAATATGGTGACACCCAATGGACTGGCCCTGGTGGTATTACTAAGAACATTCTGCTAGCATGAAATTACTAGCCACATGCTCTTATACAGGTGTTGACAGTCCATTACATCTCATCGTATCAGGTGTAATATTGTTCATGTGGAATCCGTTATTTTACACACATAAGGCATCAGCTTGTTTTCAGTGCTTTATATTTATTTGTTTATTTGCTACTTGATTAATTACCTCCGGGTAATAAACGATGATGTATCACTAATGACACTCGGCAGAAATCAGCTGAGAAAAGATGAAAAGGACGGTTGTGGCTGCGCACTTCTGATGATGCTCCCATGCAGAAAAAAAAAAAAAAAAAAAAACTAAACCTAATCAGTGCGGGATAAAGACACAAAAAACACGTTTAAACCAGTCAAAGATACGCCCAACTGTTATAGCTTCATGGCGTTTTTTCATGTCTTTTTGAAAGCCCAGTCAGGAACCAGGAATCCGTTCCAAGCACAAATAACACCAGCTAGTTAGATTAGCTGTGAGCTTAGCAAGCCTCATTAATTATAGCTCTAACAAGCACTACATTGTCACCATTGGACACTCAAAGTTTCTTACCCTAGCTATCAGATGATAAAAGATGTCAGATGTTGACTACGGAAAGCCAAAAGGGCCACAATGGAGTTTTGTTTGAAATTCGAACGATTTATTTATTTATTCGTTTTAATGTTCAGAAGTAAGAAAGGAAAAGGCAAGAATCACTTTGGTCTTCTAAAATCAGTTCTCCTTAGTGGACTCGTGTCGTTTAACCTGATTCTTTGGCTTCAGTAAGCGTGGTTATAGTCTCTTCTTTCCCGTGACGAATCCGGCTTGTATTGCACGCAGCTTGCAGAAGAATGTGTGGGTGTTCAAGAAAGAAACTGCACTTTGAGCTCCGGATTCTTTCATGTTTATTTCTAATAAAGATAAAGGTTTCAGAGCAGCACCGGTGAGATGATTAATTTCGGCGTAGGTAACGGATTGCATCTATTGATGGGGCGTAGATGTGAAACGAGTCGACAAGGCTGAGAGTCTGAGTGATTCGTGTAAGTAGTCAATGTTCTGTTATCTTTATTTGACTAATCAGACATGCAGCTTTTGTCTTTCCGGTGTGTTTTGGGGAAATTCCGAGCCTCGCGAAAGGAAAATGTCTGGAACGGCGGTGCACGTGAGGAGTGAAACTTTCCAAACTTGGAATCATACCGGCTACGCGACCGTATCATCCTATGTGCATTACGAAGAATCCTGGCTCTCGATTTAAAAACGTATGCAGTGCGTTTTTTTTTTTAATTAGTTTTAAATAGTTCTCTCACAAATCAGTTGTCTAATCTAAAAAACCGGAGTGTGCATACTGGATAGACGTTTTTTTGGGGTTTTTTTAGGTAACCACCAGATGTTCGGCTTGAGAAAAAGCTGCCGCTCATCTGTTTTAGTGACGACGTAGGAGTGAAGGTTACACGCACACTCTCTTCCTACTTGTTCTAGGTACAGTCTAACCGAACACTTAAGAAAGAGAGACGTGGAATCCGAGTGCTGGGTTCGCCGCGAGCGGGCCAAACATAGGCAGAATCTGGGAGACGGGGCAAAGGTTAAAAACATCAGAAGAATCGCTCCAAACGTACAACCGATCCGAAGGGCAAAAACGATAGCCGGAAGAGTCCAAACCCGGACGATCGCACACAGAAAGATTCCAAGGACTCGCTAGGAGTAAAACAAACAGTGCAGTATGGATACGCTAGGTCATGGCTTCCCAAACCAGGGGTCGTGACCCCACCTTTGGACCGCTTGATTTGCATACGAGAGAGTAATATTAGGGATACCGAAGATGGATTTCGTGTAATGTCACATTCAGGCGAGCAAAGCTTAAATGAATAGTGTAGGTGTCGTTTTAGTCATTTTCACTACTCTGACACACACACACACACACATCTGGGCTGTGGTTCAGGTGGTAGAGCGGGTTGTCCACTAATCGCAGGGTTTGCGGTTCGCGGTTCACGTGCCTCTACGTGTCCCTGGGCAAGACGCTGAACCCCGAGTCGCTCCTGATGGCAGGCTAGTGCGTTGCCTTTCAGTGAAAGTTGTTTTGAAATCTTTTGTATGATACGTATGATACGCAGCGAGCGTGTAAACAAAGTACAGTATAAACCAGGCTGCTCTGCGTCTGACATTTCTTTTTTTGTTCTGTTGTTTTTTTGTCACTTATGTTACATGTATGTATGTTACTGATATTAATAAAATGTTCAAATAATACCGTAATCCTAAATTATATATCTGGAATAAAATAATAATAATAATAATAATAATAATAATAATAATAAAAGTAGGGTGGTCAAGGCTTGGGGTCTCAGTACATTCATGATGTGAATTTTGCCAAAATGTTTGAGAACCTCCGCTCTAGGTAATGAGGATGAAATTTCCTACAGGTGCAGAGTGATCCAATTCGGGTGAGGTGGCCCTCTAGTGGTCTGGAGTGGGAACGTGGAAATGACGAGACCGTTACACTAGGAATAAGACGTTCTATACAGCAATCATCGGTCTTTAAATGTCCATGTAAACAGGAGAGCAAACAGCATTTTTAATCAGATATCATTACCATTTAAATGATTTATAAAGTGTTTAATCTTTTTTTTTTCTTTTTGGTTTTTTGGACAGATTTGGACTTATTAATGTTAGCTCGGGCAAACACACACACACACACTGAGAGAATCTATTTCACGTTAATGAACTCAAAACATTCTCTGTTTACCGTGACAGAAAGCAAGAGCCTTTCAAGCAGGAAAAAAAAAAAAACATTCTATCCAAGACTAGATGTGAGACGGGATGGGAGGACAACTGTCTCCTAGACGACTGTCAGTTGTTCTTGCGCTAACCGTCTCGTCTCTCTTACTGTGGTTTTTATTAGTGTGTGTGTGTGGGGGGGGGTAAAGAAGTCTACTGCAGCATTCTTGAACCTTAAAACGCATAAAGGCTGGCAGGTCTAAATAAGCTGAAACGTAAGATCGCATTTATTTCACCTTAAAGGAAGGAGTCTCCAGTGTCGGTATGTCGTAGCAGACGATATCATCGATTAGCGCCGTCCTTAATCGCTTCCGCGCCGCATCCGCTACGACGGTACCTGTTCGTTATGTACGTCTCTGTATACTCTAGGTTACATTCTGATGCTGATCTCGACTTTAGTGAAACGGAGTGAAATGGGTGTGAGAGCAAGGCGTAGCTCTCTCTCTCTCTCTCTCTCTCTCTCTCTCTCTCTCTCTCTCTCTCTCTCTAAAAACAAAAGGGACATGGAAAAAAGTATCTAAAATAAAAAGAAAGAAAAAAAACACAAAAGGATGTTTGTTTTAATCAGTTTAGTCATTTTGTTAGTCATAGAGGCCTGGTTTCTATGGGGAATGATTCTGTGTGTGTGTGTGTGTGTGTGTGTGTGTGTGTGTGTGTGTGTGTGTGTGTGTGTGTGTGTGTATTTCTCGCAAATAAGGTAAATGCATGCACACTTACCACGGGAAGATATCGCAAACATCATTTTATCACTTTACTGCTTTTATGAGAACATTTGGTTGCCTCAAGTGCGGCAATAAGATTGTGTGTGTGTGTGTGTGTGTGTGTGTGTGTGTGTGTAAGACCAGCCTATTATAGTAGCATCTTAAGCGATATCTCCGTGACAAACAGCAGCACATTAAGCCTAGTGTGTTTTCCATTTAGGCCGCTTCACAAACACATCTATATCAGTTAAGAGCAACCTCCTAAAGGTCACGCAGACACTGAACCTTCTTAACTAGACTTAGTATATGTCTTTCACGTTAATGCATGTGTGTATGAGTGAGTGTGTGTGTGTGTGTGTGTGTACATTAAGAGAGGAATAAAGAGCACGGCGAGCCTCACAGTGCTCCGGGTAGCATGCCGAACGCCCCCTGAATCGATGTGCTGATTAACTCTGCAGCCGCCACGCTAATCTCATTGGGAGATAATTCAGCCGAGCTCTTATCAGAGCGACGCATCCTACTTCAGCACGGCGTAAGTTCGCTCAGGAGATAGCTGGGAAAGATTTATCCGGGCAAAGTGAAGACATTAATTACACATGAATGGAGGACAAAGTGATCTCTTGCACTTGAAACCGTTTTTTTTTTTTTTGTTTTTTTTTTTTTCTCTACTCAATGCAACACATCTCACGCCTTTCTAAAAAGCTTATTAAATAATTACTGGGTTAAAAAAATCAAATAAAAGACCCGTTTTTAACCACAGACGGACTCGATGCGTGTGTGGTGTCGCTTCTTTAGTTCTTTAGCACTGTGCAAACCTGCGGGTCGAAATCCAAGCGGCGCTGTTGAAGTGTACATTGCTTAATTAAAGAGTAAAGCAGTGCGTGTCGTGGGGTTGTAGGACAATAATCAACAGTGGCACGGTGTGATGAAGCGGCGTTACGGTTAACATTTCAAAGCGGATTATTTTCTCTATACGGCGCGTCGCGACGTCTTTTATTCCCCTCAGGCCGTGTTCTCACTGGCGCGTTTTTGCTACGGTTACGCCGGTCGTCTACGCTACTCCGGCGTTTCACCACCATCGGAAACGGAGACTTTTGGAAACGCCGAAGACCCCGTTTTATTTCGAAACTCCTCGCTCGCATTTCAGTGTAAACGGACCAAAACGAAGACTTCTGAAAATGAAGGCGCGGCTTCCCACAATCGCCCCCGATCGGGTCTTCTGGATGATCGCGTGAGATGCATGAGACTACAGTCATGCATTCATCAATACTTCATTATTACTATTAATTAAACTATCACATCACGTCATACTTTGTATTTTCGTGTTTTTTTTTGTTTATTTTTTGCGTAAACTTCTCAGTCCTGAAGATGTCGGAAAAGCTACAGCTGGAGACTCCTTACATAAATGTTAAATACCGCGTGTGTACAGAAACCGTTACCATATTAAAGACAGCATGTTGCTGTTATTATTTTTTTTTTTTTTATCTGCTTGTTCCACTGTACAATTCCCTGTGAATGAGCTGTTACTATAGAAACGGACCTTCTGACCAATCAGAATTGAGAATTTAACAGCGCTGTGGTTTAGTGCACATTTGAAGTCTCACACCAGGTCTGGGATTAAGATCAGATAGATAGATAAGGATAGATAGACAGACAGACAGACAGACAGACAGACAGATAGATAGATAGATAGATAGATAGATAAGGATAGATAGACAGACAGACAGACAGACAGATAGATAGATAGATAGATAGATAGATAGATAGATAGATATAGATAGATAGACAGACAGACAGACAGACAGACAGATAGAGAGATAAATAGATAGATAGATAGATATATAGATAGATAGATAGATAGATAGATAGATAGACAGACAGATAGATAGATAGATAGATAGATAGATAAGGATAGACAGACAGACAGACAGATAGATAGATAGATAGATAGATAGATAGATAGATAGATAGATATAGATAAGGATAGATAGACAGACAGACAGACAGACAGACAGATAGAGAGATAAATAGATAGATATATAAATAGATAGATAGATAGATAGATAGATAGACAGACAGATAGATAGATAGATAGATAAGGATAGATAGACAGACAGACAGATAGATAGATAGATAGATAGATAGATAGATAGATAGATAGATAGATAGATAGATAGATAAGGATAGATAGACAGACAGACAGACGGACAGATAGATAGACAGACAACGAGACAGACAGACAGATAGATAGATAGATAGATAGATAGATAGATAGATAGATAGATAGATAGATAGATAGATAGATAGATAGATAGATAAGGATAGATAAACAGACGGACAGACAGACAGACAGACAGACAGATAGATAGATAGATAGATAGATAGATAGACAGACAGACAGACAGACAATGAGACAGACAGACAGACAGATAGAGAGATAAATAGATAGATAGATAGATAGGTAGATAGACAGACAGACAGACAGATAGAGAGATAAATAGATAGATAGATAGATATATAGATAGATAGATAGATAGATAAGGATAGACAGACAGACAGACAGACAGATAGATAGACAGACAACAAGACAGACAGACAGATAGATAGAGAGATAAATAGATAGATAGATAGACAGACAGATAGATAGATAGATAGATAGATAGATAGATAGATAGATAGATAGATAGATAGATAGATACATAGATAGATAGATAAGGATAGATAAACAGACGGACAGACAGACAGATAGATAGACAGACAGACAGATAGATAGAGAGATAAATAGATAGATAGATAGATAGATAAGGATAGATAAACAGACGGACAGACAGACAGATGGATAGATAGATAGATAGATAGATAGATAGATAGATAGATAGATAGATAGATAGATGGAGGATTCATTAGGTAGGACACACATCCACAGTTGAGAATAAGTTTATTTGTGAATCAGGAACAGTATGAAATAAGTAAGAGGACTCATCGTGTCACTTTACTCTGACTTTGAAACACTCGGCTCGGCCAAGTCTTTTCCCGCTTATCACATTATTACTTCCGAATTGAACCATCGTGTCTCTCTCTCTCTCTCTCTCTCTCTCTCTCTCTCTCTCTCTCTCTCTCTCTCTCCTCCTCCTCCTCTGCGAGACAGAAAAAAAGAAGAACCGATTATTGGCTTTTAATAAGAATTTATGGGAGAAAAAAAAACTTTCCATCTCTGCGAAGTAGAAAAAAAGTATGTGTGTGTGAGAGAGAGAGAGAAAGAGCGAGAGAGAGAGAGACAGAGAGAGAGAGAGAGAGACAGAGAGAGAGAGAGACAGAGAGAGATGCTATCGAGGCATTCAGCACCATTTCCTTCCTAATGACTTTGTAATGCATTTCATCCAATTTGAGAGAAGGGAGAAGAAAAGAAAAAAAGCTATTGAGATGGCAGTGGTGTGTGTGTGTATGTGTGTGTGTGTGTGAGGGTGGGTGTGTGTGAAGGGGCGCGCATTTTTTTTTTTTTTAGATCAGCCATCCTAACAATATTTAATTGTGTCAGTAAAGTGGGACAGCACTGCAATGTGACCTTCCACAAACTCGAATCATTCCTACTTTTGGAGCGCGCTCTCTCACACGCGGTCCCACATGTTCTCATTAGAGCCGGTGACACGCTGTCCGGCATCCGTACTCGTCACGAGCGAACTCTGCGCCGGAAACAACCGGATAGACCTTTTGGCACAGCGCGTGCGAGATAAATTATGCGAAACGCAATTATGGCAAAGTGCAATTTGCGAGTTCACGCGCTGCTCCGGTTCTCTCTGCCAAGACCAGACTCGTGCTTTTATCATCCGAACTCAGAGAGAGTGCGAGCTTGGGCGTATTATAGTCTAAAATATGCGTATTTTCTGGAGATTTCTTTGTGAAGTGCCTTTTTTTTTTTCTTTTTTTTACCCCTCTCGCATCACAAAGAAATTTGACGGCTGGAGAAAATCTTTTGGCATTAAAAGCGAGTGATTCGGGGGGAAAGTAGGCCACGTTGGCTATTCTGTGTGAAAGCCGGTCCAGGCCGCGCCGTTTGATTGGTGATCTTTCAGTTTCTTGGGTTTGAAGTGCACAAAGATGGAGAAGGCCAGAGGAAGTTTAAGGCCTTATTTCATTTGAATGCTTTTCATCGGAACGAAACGCTTCCAGTGTTTGCAGTTGGAAACGGCTGCTGGGGAGTCGGTAGAGATCGGGAAATAAAGTAAAAAAATGACACGAGCGAACAAAAAATGAAATGAAAGGAAATAAAAAATTGGCTTATAAATGATATGAAGGATATTCAAGAGCTACCAGCTAATACACTTGTGGCTCAGTGTGTGTTCACAGGTTTGTGTGAGTCCTGGTCCCGGTCACTCGTGTTTTAGAAAGATCTGCCTACTCTTTTCCTTTATGAAGAAATGATTCAACATGGAAGAGCTGGTGTAGTGCTATTCAGAAACCATGTAGCGGTTTTGTCTGGTCATGTAGATCAGTGGTACTCAACATGGGGGAGAGATCGGAAGAGGGGTGCGAATTGTTTTCAAGAAGAAATCAGAGACAGGGCATCATTTGGGGTCTCGGTGTATTTTGAAATGAAATGAAAAACCCCGCATTCCCGCTCCGTCTGGATTTTCTTTTTAAAGAGGCGGAGCTTAGACTGGCTTTTATCTAGCGGTCGGTGCAGACCAGTGTCGCCAACTTAGCGACTTTTCAGACCCCTTTAACGACTTTTTTTGTAAAAAAAAAAAAATCAAAAATCAAAAGCACCTAGCGAAAACTCGCGACTTTTTGGACAAACTTTAGAGACTTTCCGGTACTGTCCTGCGAGCGCGAGGTCTCGCTTTCCCGCTGCGCTCTCACCTGTCTCTGCGTCCGCTCTGTTCAGCGAGGGGCCGAGAGCCGGAGATTTAACAGCGTCGCGGATAACGAGACGCGCCCTTCGTCCCAGTTTCCATCATTCACGTGCGGATGTTTTTAGAACGCGAGACGAATAGAATGCGACATGTTTTACATGTAGAATAGTCCACTGTGTTACGGACTAGTTCTCTTGTTCAGAGGAGTTCTAGTGCTCAGAAACGTCTTATAAACATTCATGTCCCATACCTGTCCGTTATATAGTCTTATAAAAGTCATAAAAGTTCTTTTAAAAAAGTACAAAACCAAAAAAACAAAAAAAAAAACTCATCTATCCATCTATCTATCTATCAAAAGCAGATTATAGATTAGGTTATATAGATAGCTTTTATATAGAATAAAATAATATAGATTTAGGTAGTTATTATACCTGGTCGTCTCCAATATGGGGGGCGGGGGAGGGGGCGGGGGAGGGGGCGCGCCACATGATATTGGACCCTTGGGGGGCTTTTAGTTACAAGAGGTTGAGAATTTCTGATATAGACTATAACGACGTCCTGATATGAAAACGATTGACTCATGCTAATAAATACACTAATACTAAAACGTTGTCGTTTCCTTTGATCATTTCCACACCTTTCTTAAACTGTGCTTCAAAAACAGGTCAGAAATCTATTCGAGCGTGCCCTTTAAATAATTCTAATGTAGATATTTTCAAGTTTTTATTCAGATCTACGGTATATTACGGCTCTAGATGAAATAAACAGCGAACATTAAAGAGAATCATGTTCTTACAATTATTCATTTTCTCTTCAGTTTTGAATAACTATGATTGTGTTGTTGTTGTTTTTGTTGTTGTTTTTCCATGTGGCATCATTTAAAATCCTTCTCGGGGTTTTTTTTTGTTTTTAATTGCCATTCTGCTTTTTTTTTTTTTTTTTCTTCTCTTCGTTCATTAGCTTTTTTTCCCCGTGACAAAAGCTGCTCCAAATTAAGCCTGAAATTTAAAAAAAAAAGAAATATCTTTAAGCTGAAAACAAAGTGCAAAGGGAAAATATTTTCAGATGTAATGCACTGCGCCGAAGGCACGCGAGCTCCTTAATAGATCCAGAAAGCTACGCACTGTATACAAACTTTGATCCAAGTTGCATTAACAATCTGATCGACTGCTAATAAAATAAATCTGCACTGATTACAGAATTGATGATATGATATAAAGCTTAAATGAGTTAAAAAAATAATAAAAAATAAAAACCATTACAGAAATTCTAATGGTTTCCACAACAAATACCATTACAAACCATCAGCTAACCATTAGTCATAAGTCATTATCATTATTGGCCCTTAATGGTATCCACTAGACATAATATGCCACCTGTAGAATGCAACAAATTACCAGTAGAGGGCCACATGGACTATTACAGATTCCATTAAAACCAATACAATTCCAGTTATAACCACTAAAACCTTTGCAAATTCTACGAGGGTTTCTTTTCCATTTTTATTTCCAGAAGCGGGGGAATCTAAGTCCACTGATTAACGCCCACTTTGATTAGCTGAACTTCCAAAAATGAAAGGTGTATTCTGATATAACGCTAGAATTGAATATGATATCGGTCATGGTATGTAGTATTCTGCATTCATCATCGATTTTATCTCAGCTAAGTCGCTAACTACCATATCAGTGAGTTAACTAAGAATGGAACAGGCTTAGTTTGCAAATTAGCTAGCATGCCTAAAATATATTACTTATATAGCATGCCTTCAATCTACATCAAGAAGCTAGCCAGCTAATGCTGAACAGCAAGGTCATGTCCCTGCTAACTTTGTTGAGCTAAAACGAAATCCGTTTAAGCAGCTCCTCGGCTTTCAGTGGCACGACGACGTTCTCCATGCTGTACTATTAAAACGTTTCATCTTCAACGTTCACAAACAACCAAGTCGTAATCATCGAGAGACTTCCAGTTTCTCTCCAGTATTAACAATCATCTTTCTGAGATTATGTGTATATGTCCAGTCATTGTGTGCTAGGTCAATGATGATTAGCGTCATTTAGCATCACTGACAGAACTGCAAGTCTTAGGATCTAAAATTTGAAAGTGTTAGTTTAGTCAAATATGTAGCACTCACTGACTTTTAGTGGATAGCATTTTAGCTAATGACAATTCAATTCCTAAATAAAAGCGCTCGATAAATTCTTTACTCAGATTATACCCGAGCAGTATCAAGTCGCTAGGCTACTCAGGTCTTTTTGGAACAAATCTTTTTTTGTTTGTTTGTTTTTTTTATTAACGTGAAAGAGGTTTATTGTGATTAGTAAAAGTGGTTTAGTCAGGGAATCAGACAGACTACTTAGATAAAGATGCAGATCTGAGACATCTATACTACAGAATATACTACAGGGGATGTTTCACCATCGTGTTATTCGCCCGGTCAGGTTTGTTGACGGTGGAATGGAGAGATGTTGGAGTCTCGGGGTGCCCTCATGCCTGCGTTACCGTCTGGCTCTCCCGTTTATAGCGAAGCATCTGAGCCGGAGTCTCAGCTTGCACTATGATTATCATATACACCATATGTCCAATTCTGTGTGCACTCCAACATTAATGATCTGCTGTGTGTTCATGTCATACTGTATGCTGAGCTGGGTCACTGCCGCGACTACATCCTGAACCTGAGGTGGGTCACTGCCGGGACTACATCCTGAACCTGAGGTGGGTCACTGCCGCGACTACATCCTGAACCTGAGGTGGGTCACTGCCGCGACTACATCCTGAACCTGAGGTGGGTCACTGCCGCGACTACATCCTGAACCTGAGCCAGGACAATGCCAGGACTACATCCTGAACCTGAGCCAGGACGCTGACAGGACTAGGTCCTGAACCTGAGTCGGGATACTGTCCAGACTAAATCCTGAACCTGAATCGGGACACTGTCCGGACTACATCCTAAACCTGAGCCAGGACACTGCCGGGACTACATCCTGAACCTGAGCCAGGATACTGTCCGGACTACATCCTGAACCTGAACCGGTACACTGCCGGAACTACATCCTGAACCTGAGCCAGGATACTGCCGGGACTACATCCTCAACCTGAGCCGGGACACTGCCGGGACTACATCCTGAACCTGAGCCAGGATACTGCCGGAACTACATCCTGAACCTGAGCCAGGATACTGCCAGGACTACATCCTCAACCTGAGCCGGGACACTGCCGGGACTACATCCTGAACCTGAGCCGGGACCCTGTCCGGACTACACCCTGAACCTGAGCCAGGATACTGTTGGGACTACATCCTGAACCTGGTGTGGGTTCTGCTCTGGTTCTGCTGCAGTACTTCTATAATTTTATCTCTATTTCCAACTTAAACCTACACCATGTTTATATAATTAAAAATCCATGAATGTTGTTGAAGTGGGAAGTTTATTTTTCTCCAGATTCCTTACATGTGGAATTTACTTCTTGATCAATTTTGTGAGCCGACATGAATAAACAGATTTATTTGCTTTAATTTTATTTTAAAATATTATAGTAATAAATAGCAACAACAGCAACAATAACAATAATACTAATTTGCTTATAATTATTCTTGCATTTTTCATGTTTTTAAAATAAACTTTCTTGGGTTTTTTTTAACGCTTGCATTTTATAAGTAAGATGAACTAATGTTTACCTTTATTTCTATTTTTATTTTAATTATTTTACAGGGCATTAATGCCTTTTTTAAATCAGAGGATTTTTACTGATTTATGAAGATTTATGATTCATGAATGTGTGTGTGTTTTTTTTTTTTTAATTAGCTTATTCAATTTTGTGACTTTTGTTTCTATACTCACAGGAAGTGGAATTCATTGGTGGAAGTCTTTGAGTGGAAGTCTTTGAGCCTTGAATTTGAATTTTAGTTTTTAATGAACTGTTTCGCTATTATACTGGATGTGCTGTGTGAAAAAAATTGGTCAAAAAATAAATCTTATCCTTCAGCAGTGGAACCTGGAGCCTATCCCAGGGAGCATCGGGCAGAAGGCGGGGTACACCTTGGATTTGGTGCCAATCCATCACAAGGCACAATCACATACACACTCACACACCCATTCACACACACATTCATGCCAATCAGCCTACCATGCATGTCTTTGGACTGGGGGAGGAAACCAGAGTAATGATAAGGACAATTGCTAATTATTTATTGGTCACGTATACATGACAGCACAGTGAAATTCTTTTTCTTCGCATATCCCAGCATGTTAGGAGGTTGGGGTCAGAGCACAGGGTCAACATGTCATGATACGGACCCCCCTGGAGCAGAGAGGGTTAAGGGCCTCGCTCAACATGCTCAATCCCCTTGCTCAACCCCGACCCTTCCGATCGGTAAAGCAGAGCCAGGAAGTGCTGGGTCTTGAACCAGTAACCCACCACTGCCTCCTAGTACCCGGAGGAAACCCCCACAGGACGTGGAGAACATGGAAACTCCACAAACACAGGGTAGCAGCGGGACTCGAACCCCCAACCCTGGCGGTGTCTGATAGATAGTCTGACAGTCATTACATTTGTATTTATCTTTTATCATCAGGGGGAAAACATATCCAACTAAAATCGGAGCCAAATGATGAACAATGCCAACATCTTATAGAGCAGATTAAATCAAAATGTCATTTTCGAGTGTTTTGGAGCATTTCGAGTGTTTTATGCACGACTCTCTTAGCACTGTGGATGGAAATAAACAAGTGTATGTATGTAAATAAAAAATACAAACTATTTATTCAGCTTTGTCGTGTCTCTCCAAACAAACTATGAGTATCGCTCAACAGTCGCAGCAGTTGGCATCAAACATGGATCATTCATGTAGCTTTGGTCATTGTTGCAGCTTTCTGCATGTTAATTTCCCCACCAAGATGGTTGGAATTTAGATTTGTGCATCCACACTTAGTCCCCGGGCCAGTCTTTAAGAAATTCACCAACCATACGGAAGTAGAACCGTTGCCTGGTACTGGTCAGACCTCCGGGTGCAATCCCATTGATTACTCTGTAGGCTATAAATTGATGCTAGACATTCAATTCAATTTTATTTGTATAGCGCTTTTTACAATAGACATTGTCTCAAAGCAGCTTTACAGAAATATCAACACGGTATACAGATATTAAAGGTGTGAATTTATCCCAACTGAGCAAGACACTGAGTGGCGATGGTGGCAAGGAAAAACTCCCTAAGATGTTTTAAGAGGAAGAAACCTTGAGAGGAACCCGACTCAGAAGGGAACCCGTCCTCATCTGGGTAACAACAGATAGTGTGAAAAAGTTCATTATGGATTTATATGAAGTCTGTATGGCGTTAAGAGCAGCCGTAGTCCCAGCAGTCTGGAATTAGAGAAGATTTGAGCTCCATCCAGAGGCAGAAAGGATCTGGATCTCTAGTATCTCCATAAATTCGTGTGGGGCTCGGCGAACATCAGATGTCGGCGACATCTACAGCGAATTACCAAAGAGACATGTTCGTGTGACCCATGACCGTGATCCAGGATGATCCAGGATGAGCTCACAAAGCATCCCTGGTTTATTATTTATTAAGTGGATCCTTAGTGAAAACCTGGCTTATTGGGAGAATGAGAAGTAGAAAGTGTGTGTGTGGGAGACATGCTAACATGTTTCTCTGAGAGTTTCTTCACTGGCCATCTGGAGGGACAGAAAGAACATGATGCTGATGACGTGAGGACCCTGATGTCCATAGAACCTCAGATAAACTCGAAATTCCTGTCAGGTTTATAGAAGATTATGATTTCTCTTCATACTCATGAGCGCATTCACAACACACTCAGATTTAGAAAACGCCATAAAAGGCAAGGAGAGCTGAAATTGACAAAATAGTGTTTAAACGGTGAAGATGCACTTTGTAATCATGATGCACACTAAATCTTCCAATAATGCAGCTCAGCCATTGCAACACATCAGCTAACATAGACACACCTCCTTTTATAGAGCGTCACTAATTAGTGGGGCAGTGGTGGCTTAGCGGTTAAGGTGCTGGGTTACTGATCGGAAGGTTGGGGGTTCAAGCCCCCGAAGGCTCAGGCTCCAGGCTCCATGATCCTGGATCATCCTGGATCACGGTCATGGGTCAGGGGTCAGGGGTCCAAGGCCCTTGAGCAAGGCCCTTGAGCAAGGCCCTTGAGCAAGGCCCTTGAGCAAGGCCCTTGAGCAAGGCCCTTGAGCAAGGCCCTTGAGCAAGGCCCTTGAGCAAGGCCCAAGGGTGCATGTATCATGGCTGACCCTGCGCTCTGACCCCAACTTCCTGGCATACTGGGGTATATGACGAAAAGAATTTCACTGTGCTGTAACGATTTGAAGCCGATCAATCGACGTTATCGAGTCGACTCAGGACTCAGGAGCGCAACGTTGTATACGAACTGGATTTTCAGGAACATCACATATCTTGTGTCAAGGCTACCGGAAAAGATTTACGAATAAATTAGTTTGTATCCATGCTCGAATTGAATAGAAGAACGTCCGATGACCAGTCGGAGAGAATTTTGAGCTCCGTTCTTGAAAATATGAGGACAGGATGTGTCTCTTATAGTTACCGACAAACTAGCTCGCTAACTTATATGAGCTAACCGACATTCACCCAACTCCTGCATCTCTTCGGAGACATCCACAATCACCTGATCTTTGATCGAGCTCCGTGAAGGATATAGGGAGATTCAAGTGCGTAGCTTTACAGAAAAGAAAGAGTGATTGAGTTTGAAACAGATGAAGAGAGGATCTGTCAGCGTGATTTCATGCTCCGGATTGGCGTTAATTAGCGCTCCTGCTGCGTTCTCTCTGTAACTCCTCTCAGAGCTAGTGGGAGCTGCTAGCATTGCTCAGCCAGCGATATGGACACCGTCCAACATCACGGTGGGAATCTGGACAGGGCAGAAAGCAGAGTCTGATCTTGGCAAAGCCCACTCCTCTCTTCTATCCTACGTTTCCCTGCTCATGTATTTCTTTTCATCCTACACTCGTCTTCTCTCGCCGAGTGTTTGGTGGCGTGTTTTAATGTAATAGTTTGGAGAAAAATGACCTCAGATGTAAGGGATGAATCAACATGTGTCTACCTTTAGGTAGCTAACAACTAGCGGGAGTTTACAACCCACGTGTTACCCATCACTCAGATAAGGGGTGTGGCCTAAAATGTAAATATGTTACAATTTATTCAGAGGTTAATAATAATAATAATAATAAGTTCAGATTTTGTTTGTATGTTTATCGTATATACATATGCTGACTTTGTAGGACTTCAAAGAAAGCAATCCACAGCAATCCCATAAGACAAAGAAGACTAGCTGATCGATGAGGACAAAAGTAATGGCACCCTGTAAAAGGAGGACCTGGAAGAGAGTGTGTGTGTGTGTGTGTGTGTGGTAGCTGAGCTGCGTTACTGGAAGATGTAAGAGCCGCTCGTTCACCGTTTAGTCAACTATTTTGTCGTTTTCAGCTCTTTTAGCCTTTTATGGAGTTTTGTGGGCATGGCTACATGTAAGTGTGCCCTCGACGTGCATGTTCATGAACATACACGGATGAGTACAAAGAAACTGAGAGACCTTTCTAAACCTGGAGTGAATTGTTCCTTCACTTTGCCCATGAAAACCTTTCAAACATTTCAGGTTTGATTTAAACTGGCAGCTTCAGGGCCTGGAACGGTTCTTGTATTCACGTGGAGCAGCGTGGGATTTACAGGGAAATTAGCAAGGTAGTGAATTTGCACAATACACTTGACTCAGCTTTAGTCTAATGAGAGTCACCCTACAATGTGTGTGTGTGTGTGTGTGTTTGGTGGGGAAAAAAGCTTCCACATTAATTGCTTCGCCGAGGGTAGCATTGTAAATTGAAAGCCATTTTTTGAGCGTCGGGCTGTAAATTCTGGAGGGCTGGAGAGATGGAGGGAGAGCGGAGGACTCGGTCAGCCTGATTTATGAGCGATGGAGCACGTGAGAACTACCTGAATGACAGAGGAATAGAATCACCCCATGTTAAATGTTGCTTCCTCTGTTATTCCAATCTGCATAAATTCCTCCCTACCTTCTGTTTGTTTTTCTTCTCCTCCTAGTTTTCTCCTACACGAAGTCGAGCAGCTGGCTTTAAATGCTTCACGGCTATTTTAATTAAAATAACCTTTACTTTGCACCGAATCACCTTCTTAACCTTCTTTTTCGCAACCTTTGGTCTTTTAAGGATGCATCATTGTTGGTTATTTTAATTAAAGCGACTTCTCAGAGGCTAGTGCGGGGGAAAAAAAAAAGGAAAAAAAAAAAAGTGAGTGAGAGCGGGACGAATGCTAATGAATGCTAAAGCGGCCTTATCGCTTTTCTCCCCGCGGACTCTCGTAAACAAGATAACGTCGGCCAAACAAATGGCGGTTATTTACCCCAGTGACATCTGATCAAACAGCATCACACTGATACACCCTACCATGACAAACGGCAGTGGAAACTAAACACACACACACACACACACACGCACACAAACGCACGTCTTCGTCTTGTATTGCCACCGCATTCACACACTGGTGATAACAAAGAGTGAAATCTCCACCGCCAAGCTGCCAGATCCGTGTTCGCAGTTTGTGACATTGTGATGCCGTCATGCAGAGAAGCAGATTGATGGAGAGGAGAGTCTGCAGGCCTCCTGCGGCGCACCGTGGGATTTTTACTTCGCAAAACCATTTACAGTTTGGGTTTTCAGACAGAAACATAGATGGATCACTGAGGATGAAACCGGAAGGTGTCTGTCTACCTGATCGGTTGTTCTTATAGACAATAGTGAGAATCATCTCACGACGCACACATACACACATACATTCATACATACATACATACGTACACACTCACACGCAGGTTTGTGTGTTTGTGTGCAAAAACGCATCCAAATCTGATAACGCACAACAGAAATAACAAGGGTTGTGTCGTTCAAAATGTGAAACTGGCACATTTTGTTCGCGCTTTTCAAAACATACGGCGGAGTCTAAAGCAAAAGTGCAAAGAAACAGTCTAAACTAAAAATGAAAAAAATAAACAGGACAGAGTGTAAACTAAAACGGCAAAAACAGGGCGGAGTCTAAACTAAAAGTGACGAATAAAGGGCGGAGTCTAAACTGAAAGCGCCAAATACAGGGCGGAGTTTAAACTGAAAGTGACAAATACAGGGCGGAGTCTAAACTAAAAGTGCCAAATACAGGGTGGAGTCTAAACTGAAAGTGACAAATAAAGGGCGGAGTCTAAACTGAAAGCGCCAAATAAAGGGCGGAGTCTAAACTGAAAGTGACAAATACAGGGCGGAGTCTAAACTGAAAGTGCCAAATAAAGGGCGGAGTCTAAACTGAAAGCGCCAAATAAAGGGTGGAGTCTAAACTAAAAGTGCCAAATACAGGGCGGAGTCTAAACTGAAAGTGCCAAATACAGGGCGGAGTCTAAACTGAAAGTGACAAATACAGGGCGGAGTCTAAACTAAAAGTGCAAAAAACAGGGCGGAGTCTAAAGTAAGTGCAAAATACAGTGTTCAATAGTAAGTCATCTTATTGTATTAAACAGATTATCACTGATGTGTAACAAAAAAACAAAGAAAAGGGCTCATCAACATCATCATCCTCCTAATCATCTTCATCCTCGTCATCATCATCATCATCATCATCATCATCATCCTCGTCATCATCATCATCATCATCATCATCATCATCATCATCATCATCCTCATAGTCATCATCATCCTCATCATCCCCATCATCATCATCATCATCATCATCATTATCATCATCATCCTCATAGTCATCATCATCATCATCATCATCCCCATCCTCATCATCCCCATCATCATCCTCATGATCCTCATGATCCTCATCCTCATCGTCATCCTCCTCATCATCCTCCTCATCCTCCTCCTCATCATCCTCATTATCAGCATCCTCACATCACATTTGGAGTGAACGGTTCGTTTTAAAACACCGTGGCAGAAGCCGATGCAGCAAAATGGCTGCCGCTGAGCTGTTATTTAATCCAATATGGCAGCTTTAAACACAGGAAGTGCTTCACATCACGCAGCCGAGACACAGAGATCCGGTCCTGTCCCTAGAACACTCCCACACACTTCCACACAGCAGCGAGGCCTTGTTCTCCTCCTCCTCATTCCCGCCATCCTCTTCATCTTTTCCTCCTCCTTCTTTTAATCCCTCCTGCCATGATTTATCTCTCTCTCGCCCTTCCCTTCATCCCCAACTCCACCGAGCCTTCAGCGCCTTGATTTGTGCTCTGTTCTTCGCCGATGCGTCTTAAATTATCACCGTCTGTTATTAAACGGGAGCAGTCAGACCACTTGCATACACACACACACACACACACACACACACACACACACACACACACACACACACACACACAGTTCAGAGGGGTACCTGCACCGTCAGCTGTGGGATATGAGCTGTAAAAACAGCAGTGTAAGCAAATCTGGTCTGGATTTAACAACAGCACTGGCCTGGCTCTCACACATTTATCACAACACACATGGCAGGAGTGACAGGACACGTGTGTGTGTGTGTGTGTGTGTGTGAGTGAGTGTGTGATTGTCAGTGCCAGCAAGCCAAGGTGTTATCTCACCAGCTTGCTGAATTTTTTCTGAAGTTACCTTCTGGTTATATTTTTAAAAAAACCATCATTAGCGTGAGAGCAGGAATAACTGTAAAATAAAATCACTTATTCTCGCTCTTCCTTCAATATCACTCCGAATTTCTGCTGCTCGAACACTCGAACGAACGAACGCTCGAACGAACGAACGCTCGAACGAACGAACGCTCGAACGAACGAACGCTCGAACGAACGAACGCTCGAACGAACGAACGCTCGAACGAACGAACGCTCGAACGAACGAACCCTCCAATCTGAAATACTGAAATAGTTGTGGAGTCTTCAGGACTCCTCGAAGCCACTGAGGATAAAGTCTGAATTATAAATATTAACGTCCAAGTCATTAAAGCTCCTGAAATAGGATCCTTCATGTGGCCATCTACTGGAACCGTAAAAGGTTCTATGTAGAACCTACGACAGAACTTTCCTCTTTGTAGAACCTACATTATTTTTGGAAGCTGAGAACCCAATGAAAGTGTGCCCTGCGATGGACTGGCACCCCGTCCAGGGTGTACCCCGCCTTGTGCCCGATGCTCCCTGCGATTGGCTCCAGGTTCCCCGTGACCCTGAAGAAGGACTAAGCGGTAGAAGATGGATGGATGGATGGATGGATAGAACCCAGTGAAGCCTTAAAGAACCCTTTTCTGAGGAGACATTTCTGTCACACATCACCATCATAGCCGAATAAAGCTGATGCTAATGATGCTGACGATGCTGACGATGCTGATGATGATGATGACGATGAAGGTGGTTAAATTGCAAAGTTAATGCTGATGTCCGTGAAAGCATCCGAGACGTGATCTGTGACCTACGCTGCTATTTAGGGCAGGTTTAATTGCTCATTATAACTGCTGTAATGAGTGTGCGCGCACACACACACACACACACACACACACACACACACACACACACACACACACACACAGCTCAGCAACTACAATTATATGGAATAAGGATGGCAATCTGCATTCTTAGATGACAAAGTGACATTATTATTATTATTATTATTATTATTATTATTATTATTATTATTATTATTACACCATTTCCTTGTATTAAACGAATTTAAAGTTATGACTGCAATTCGCAGACTTACTTCAAAGTTTCTTTCTCCCAAAATAACAGTTTTACCCATTACCCCCCACCACCACCACCACCTCCACCCCACACACACACTCACACACACACACAAACCCACACCATTAATAGGACCTATGACCATAAACGCTAAACGTGCAAAGAATCACATCGATCACGACATCTCCGCGAGTGTGCAGAACGGACTGGTCGATCCCGTCACACTCCGAACGCGGCGTCTCCCCGAGAGGAAGCGATCGAGGAGACGTTAGCAGAGACGAGGGTCAACCGAGAGACGATGCTTCTACACTCATTACCATTTATCTTTTATTCATAACGTGCAACGTCGCATAAAGAGCGCCACTTAAGCAGAGAGGACGTGCACGCACGCGCACACGTACACACCGGAGGGTGATTTCGTATGTCCTGCGTGTCTCGTCTCCGCTCTTTCTGCTCCTGACGTGTGTGTAGAAGGAATAATTGGCCGTTTCCTCGGTGAGAATGAGGTTACTGTGTACGGAGTGATGGAGCGCCGAATGCGAATCGCTCCGTGTTCATGCTTTCAGCATATTATATTTAACCCCAATTTATTTGAATTACAGTAATTGTAACATGGTCGTATTTTAAAGGTTTTGCGCTAACCCGGGTCCTCCGGCAGGTACGCAGGGTTTGTCAGCTCAGGTGGGAACCATTTGCTCAGCGCTAATGTAACATCTCGAACCCCCAGTGGAAATTAGTGTTGTTTTTGTGCTGTTATGAGTGGTGTAGAGGATTCCATTCGCAGCCACATGCAGGGGTATGAGGTTAGGAGGGTCCTGTAAGATTCGCACAATAACGTTTCTCACAAGCGGAAACATTTATGAAAAAAAAAAAAAAAACATTTATACCCGTTAGAGAAATCACATCTGAGAAACCACATGGGGATGTGTGAAAATGAATTAATCGTGTGTAAGAGTCACATGGAAATGAATTAAACGTGTAAAAATAAAATAAGAAGAGTCACGTGTGGAAATAAGCGAATCGTGTAAGAATCGTGTAAGGATCATGTGTAAGAGTAACGTGTAAAAATGAACAAATCGTATAAAAAGAATCATATGGAAATGAATGAATCGTGTGGAAATGAATGTATCATGTGTAAAAATGAACAAATCGTATAAAAAGAATCACATGGGAATGAATCGTGTGGAAATGAATGTATCGTGTAAAAATGATCAAATCGTATAAAAAGAATCACATGGGAATGAATCGTGTGGAAATGAATGTATCGTGTAAAAATGATCAAATCGTATAAAAAGAATCACATGGGAATGAATCGTGTGGAAATGAATGTATCGTGTAAAAATGAACAAATCGTATAAAAAGAATCACATGGAAATGAATGAATCGTGTGGAAATGAATGTATCATGTGTAAAAATGAACAAATCGTATAAAAAGAATCACATGGGAATGAATCGTGGGGAAATGAATGTATCGTGTAAAAATGAACAAATCGTATAAAAAGAATCACATGGAAATGAATGAATCGTGTGGAAATGAATTTATCATGTGTAAAAATGAACAAATCGTATAAAAAGAATCACATGGGAATGAATCGTGTGGAAATGAATGTATCGTGTAAAAATGAACAAATCGTATAAAAAAAATCACATGGAAATGAATTAATCGTCTGGAAATGAATGTATCATGTGTAAAAATGAACAAATCGTATAAGAACAGTCACATGTGGAAATAAATGAATTGCGTAAGAATCGTGTGTGGAAATAAATGAATCATATGGACATGAATGAATCGTATGGAAATAAATGAATCATGTGCAAAAAAATGAACAAATCATATAAAAAGAATCACAAGTGGAAATAAATGAGTCATGTGTAAGAATCATCTGTGGAAATAAATGAATCATGTGTAAAAAATAAACAAATCATATAGAATGAATCATATGTGGATATAAAGGAATTGTGTAAGAATTGTGTGTCAGAAGAAATGAATCATTTGTAAGAATCATGTGTGGAAATAAATGAATGGTATGCCAGAATCGCATTTTGAAATAAGTGAATCTTGTTTTAGAATCATATGTGAAAGGAATTATGTGTCAAAATCGCATTTCAAAATAAATGAATCATTTGCAGAAATCACGTGTGAAAATAAAGGAATTGTGTGTGGGAATAAATGAATCACGAGTGGGAATAAATTGAATCATGAGTGGGAATAAATGAATCGTGTGCAAATCATGTTTGAAGACACATGAATTGTGGGAAGATAAATTAATCGTTTGGAAATGAATGAATCGTGTGGAAAAAAAAATTGAATCCTGTGCAAAAATGAACAAATCTTATATAAAGAATCAAAAGTGGAAATA
>NC_030423.2:28861402-28868902 GCF_001660625.3 Ictalurus punctatus
AGAGAGAGAGAGAGATAGAGAGAGAGAGAGAGAGACAGAGAGAGAGAGAGAGTGAGATAGAGAGTGAGAGAGAGAGAGAGAGTGAGATAGAGAGAGAGAGAGAGAGAGAGAGAGAGAGAGAGATAGAGAGTGAGAGAGAGTGAGATAGAGAGAGAGAGATAGATACATAGAGAGAGAGAGATAGAGAGAGAGAGAGAGAGATGAAGGGTGTGCCCTTGTGTAATGATGGCGATTAAGGAGTTCCTAATAATCATATACTTCACTCTGTGTGTGTGTGTGTGTGTGTGTGTGTGTGTGTGTGTGTGTGTGTGTGTGTGTGTGTGTGCTTGTGAGCCAGTTGTTTAACACCCAGGAAATGACGAAAATAGCTTAGGAACATCTCAACACCTCTCTAAAAAGGATTACAGCTCTATGAATATGCATGAATATGCAAATCGGTAACACCCCTATATTCATTTCCTGCCAGCTGTACGAAATAGGCCGCTGTTCTGCATGGAATAAAACGCTCCGTGTTGTGCTGTTGTAGGAAAATAACCAACAGCAGGATGGTGTGATGAAGCAGAGTCACTGTTACCACTGTGAAGTCCTTTATTTTCCATTCACAGCGCATCCTGAGTGTTTTATTCCTCTTACACCACAACAAACCTGCCAGTGCAATGTTCATGTTTAAAGAATGACGCAGCATGCTTTTTGTCTATTTATAGTTACACTGAATGTCGTGGAAAGTCGACGAAACACGTATCGCTTACGTTCTAGCGGTTATAAACACTCAGTCCATCACCGGCTTCTCTCGTTTTTCTCTCTCTTGAAGATAATGAGACAAAAAAAAATTGCAGCTTGTCGTGTTACTGAGACACGACAAAGTGTAAACTCCTCTGTCCTGAAGAATTAACTTAAACGTAAAGTTACAGCTTTACCTCTGACTGCTACACAGCGCTGACACTGGAGACTCCTTCCAAACACGCCACATAAACACATTCCTCCTCGCAGAAAACTTCACCATATCAACAATACACACGTTTCAACCATGAAGAGAAGAGAAGAGAAGAGAAGAGAAGAGAAGAGAAGAGAAGAGAAGAGAAGAGACAGGTAGGAAGAGAAAAAGAATCCGTCAAGAGAAGACAATACGAGACAAAAAGGAGAGAAGAGAAAGAATGAGAGAAAGAAGAGAAGAGAGAGGGAGAGGGGAAAAGAAAATAAATGAAGAGAAGAGAAAAGAAGAGAAGAATGTATAAAGAGAAGACAAAAGAGAAAGAAGGAAAAAACAGAGAAAGAAGGGAAGAGGATTGGGGAGAAGAGAAAAGGGAGAGCGAGGGAAAGAAATGAAGGTAAGGGAACAGAGAAGAGAAAAGAAGAGCACGTATAAAGAGAAGACAAAAAGAGAAAAAAAAATGAGAGAAAGAAGAGAAGAGAGAATGGAGAGCGAGGGAAAGAAATGAAGGTAAGAAAAGAGGGGAAGAGAAGAGGGGAAGAGGAGGCTAATAGAATTAATCATTTTAAGCAGGCACTTTCTGAACTTCTTCTCTCTCTCTCTCTCTCTCTCTCTCTCTCTCTCTCTCTCTCTCTCTCTCTGTTTCTTTATCAGTAGTAAAGCAGTAAGGGGCGGAGGCGTGGCCTAATGAAGTGTGGATGATGGACTCCACCACATTTATTATTGACTTTGGCTCTAGTTTATAGAGTCATGAATAATGTATTGCGTATGAATAAGGCTTTTGACTCTCACTGAGGGTTTTGTGGGTGGGTAAGTGTGTGTGTGTGTGTGTGTGTGTGTGTGTGCGTGTGTGTGTGTATACTATATATTCCTCCTTGAAGCTTTCCTGGAACTCTTATTACGTGACTAAGTCTCTAGAGCGGGATGTGTCTTACAAACACGACAAAAATATATATTTAAATATTTGTGACAATTCAAATGAGGCACAGCGATTTGCCCCTGATTACAATCTTTCAATTATTAAAGAACGACCCATTCCTCTGATCATTTTTATCCATTTATAGTTACATTTAATGGCATGGAACATTTGTGAGAGGAATTAGTCCCTGTATTCACGTTATAGCCGCTGCAAACAGTTTCCCCTCCCCAGCCTGTCTTTTCATCTCTCTGAATGAAAATAAGACAGGACGGCTTTTCATGTTACCGCAGAGTCTGTCTGGCGAATTTACAGCTTCACCTCTGACTGTTCCAAAACACCGACACCGGACACTCCGTCTATAAATGCTAAATAAAATCTTCCTAAAGAAAACTTCGCCACAGCGGCTGTAATAGAACATGAATCGAGACCTTCTGACCAATCAGAATCCATAACTCATCGACAAGAAGAGGGGAGAAAAGTGAACAAAAAATGAGAAGAGAACAGACGAGAAACCAAGAAGAAAGGAGAAGAGAAAAGAGAAGTGAACAAAAACCAAGAAGAGAAGAGACGGGAAGAGAAGTAAGCACGTACAGGTGCATCTCAAAAAATGTGAATATCGTGGAAAAGTTCATTTTTTCCCGTAATTTACTTCAAAAAGTGGAACTTTAATATATTCTCGATTCATTACACATGAAGTGAAATATTTCGAGAATTTTTTTTTGGTTTTAATCTCGATGATTACGGCTTACGGCTCACGGAAATCAAACATCCGGTATCTCAGAATATTCCAGTAAAGGATTTATAATACAGAGATGTGGACCTGATGAACAGGATGTTAATTCATGCGCTGATACTCGGTCGGGGTTTTAATCCTTCTGCAGGAATGACTGCGTCGGTGCGGCGCGGCGTGGAGGCGATCAGCGTGTGGCGCTGCTGAGGTGTTCTGGAAGTCCAGGTCGCTTTGATGGCGGTCTTCAGCTCGTCTGTATTGTCGGGTCTGGTGTCTCTCGTAGATTCTCTATGGGTTCGGGTCAGGCGAGTCGGCTGGACGATCGAGCACAGTAATCAGCACACGGTCAGTAAAGCAGTTACTAGAAGTTTTGGCACTGTGGGCAGGTGCCGAGTCCTGCTGGAAAAGGAAATCAGCGTCTCCATAGAGCTCGTCAGCAGATGAAGCATGAAGTATCTAAAACCTCCTGGTAGACGCTGCATCGACTCTCGACTCGAGAAAACACACTGGACCGACACCGGGAGATCACATGACACCTCAAATCATCACCGACTGTGGAAACTTCAGACTGGACTTCAAGCAGCTCGAATTCTGTTCCTCTCCGCTCTTCCTCCAGACTCCGGAACCTTGATTTCCAAACGAAACGCAACATTGACGTCCATCTTCCCCGTGATTGTGTGTGTACTGACCCAGACTGAGAGATTAAAGCCTCAGGAAACCTCCGCAGGTGTTTGGAGTTAATTCTCTGATTAGAGATGTCGACATCTCTGTATTATAAATCCTTTACTCTTATATTCTGAGATACCGGATGTTTGATGTTCCGTGAGCCGTAAGCCGTAATCATCGAGATTAAAACCAAAAAAGCCTCGAAATATTTCACTTCATGTGTAACGAATCTATAATGTATGAAAATTCCACTTCTTTAATTAAATTACGGGCGGGGGGAAACAAACTTATCCACGATAGTCACATTTCTTGAGATGCACCTGTATGTAAGGGCCAAGAAGAATGACATAAAAAGAGAGAACAGTAGGTAAAAAGGAAGAGAAGAAGAAGAGAATTCATTTGTCTGGGGTTAAACGTTTAGCGCGTGTAAGTATGGAGACGTTTCAATGGAAATGCAGCCAGAGTCATTACGCGATTGTCATTTATTTACGACGGGAAGTCCGGATCGATTCATTCCCTCCTTCAATAACATACATGTCTATTTTAGGATTGTGCCCAGGAGTGGGAATTAGAAGTCATTCCTGACGACCGCTATCAGCCCACTTGCTGTGAATCTGAACAATATCGATATTAATACCAGTGTGTTTTAGATGGAATCAGCTAACGAGCAGCAGATGGTCATTGATTGAACCATACATCACACACTGGTTCGTATACTGCACTGGCAGAGCGATTTCCATGAAATGTCCATTATGTCGTATTGCGATATAAATGTATATAAATGCAGGCCAGGTTCTGCTGATGGTAAGGGGTTCTTCTTCTTTCACCTACCGAGATATACAGTAGGACAATTAGATCATTTATAACATATACACTCTCAGACCCCTGGCCTGACAGGAAGGCTACAGTGACTCAAAATAGCCACTGTTTGCAACCGTGGTGAGCAGAAAAGCATCTCAGAATGTACAAAACGTCAAAGACTTGATGCAGATTTGCTGCTAGAGCAGAAGACCACATCGGGGTTCACTCCTTTCAGCAAAGAGCTCACTGAAACTGGACAGCTGGAGATTTCCGGGTCTTTTCTCCAAAGAGTGCAGATCAGTGATCACCGACCGTCTTCCTTGAGATCTACCTTCCTGTAGGTTTCATCAAAATCTAACACGCCTGTTTTAGTTGATCAACTTCTTCATGCAATGATTAGAAGGTCCGGTGGGCACCATTGGAGCTGGTTAGAGCTAAAGTATTCAGGAAGGTACTGTAGATCTCCAGGAAGAGGGTTGGTGACCACTGGGATAACTCATTTACAGCCTCCACCTACAGAAATTGTAGAGAAATCCTCAATGCGATTTAACTTCACAGATTCATTCATTAAGCAACAAACACGACAATCGGAAGCGTGTGATTCAGAGCGCTGAAACACAATTCCACATACACGTAAAGACCACGAGTTAGCCGCGAAGACGGTTTGTCGTGGAGCACGTGAGCAAAAATGCCTGCGACCTAACGGCGAACCTGACCCGGTCATGACCGTGCCAATACTTTCACTCTCGTTAAATGCGAACGCTCTCATTAACATTACAGCTCAATTACTGTAATCGCAGCGATTAAACAGGAAGTCCGGTCAATGGGGTGGGATTCGAACGGAGTCAGCAGAGTGAGAAGGTCAACAGTGTCTTCTTCTTCTTCTTCTTCTTTGTATCGTGTAGCATTCAAACACGACGACATTCCCTACATCCGTAAATCTGTACACCAGATATCCGTATCTGCATTCGGATTTAAACCCGGGGTGGGCGTGGTCTGAACCGGACGTAAAAAACCTAGGACTTTCATAGGACTTTATCGTCGCATCGTGTTGGAACCCGGTCTCTAGTCTCGACCTGAAGCTCTGTCGACCGGTCTAAAATAAATAAATAAATAAATAAACAAAAACAATAGTGCACTTCCTATTGTATCCGTATTTGCATATGTTTAGAACCCGTTATCTGTCCGTTTCCGAGTGATGCGTTCGCGTTCGCGTACATCTCTAGTGCGTCGATGTGAAATCCTCGCTTTTTCCAAGGATAGAGAAACGGAACAAAAGAAGGACGCAAAGCAAAAAAAAAAAGGGAATTAATTAAGGTTCAGCCGGTGAACCTCGTCTTACACGCTCGCGCGCGCGCACGCACGCTGCCATCAACAACAACAAGCTTCATTCATTAATGCGAAATTCAATCAGAGACGTGCTCTCCTGAAAAGGCCGAATCAATGCACTTCATTACAGTTAAATAACATATACTGATCCTCTTAAAGACTCTATTATGCTTTCATTTCGGCAGCCGAGCGAGGCATCCCCAAATGAGATGTTATGAGTGCTGAACACAGTTTCATAAACAATTACACTCCATCCCAGAGGTATGTGGAATAATCTTATGGTTTCTCCACCTCACGACCTCTTATTAAAGCCAATCTAATTGCGCAGATAGATTCACACGCGGTTACCGTGCTACCGTGAGCCGCCTCACACGTTCTCGTCCAGAACAATGCAAGGTCAGAGACCCGCATGCTGCGGACGCGTCGACACAAATGAGGCTCTCCGTCGGTTCTACTGGATTCTGGAAAGTTACCCGACACCCAGAGCTCTACAGCCGCCTCTCGCGTCGCTAACGCGGCAATAATTAGCGACGTTCTAACGTCTAATTCTAACGGACCGCGCCAGAATTTCTTCGCTGGGGAATGTAAAAGGGGCGGGGATAATCTTTACTCGTATCGATCACGTATCATTCAGCCCTGCCCGAAAAAACAATTAGTTACAGTTTTTAACGGTCTGCTTGACTGTTTCACAACCAAGCAAGCGAAAGCAGACTCGACGCTAATGCTAACCTAGTGAAGGAAAGCAGTGAGCAAACGCAAGCAGATCAACACGTTAAACACTCCGTCCAGGATGCGGTGATTTTCCGATTGCAGGAATGAGCATAATTCATAATCATAAACAAATCAACCAAAAAAGATATCAGGAGCAAGGTACCGGAACACACTGCGCTGAGAAACGCACGATAACATTCGACAAGAGTTAGCAAGGGAACAAGGAAAGGGCCAGGTCATATGTAAACAAACTCGTCAGTAAGACGACACGGAACAGGTGCACACACTAAAGGAACGAATAAAAGGAGACAGGACCAAAACTGGGTTTTGTTGCCGTGGGAACCAGGATGTAAAGGGGGAAAACATGACCCTAACGAACGAAGGCAAATGAGCATGTGAAAGCCGAGCTCTACAGTGGGGAGGGGTTAAACAGAGCAGCGCGCCAACACAGCTCGCAACCACATCCTAGAATTACATATACTGTACCCGTGAAAACAGAAAACTCACACACACGACTCTCATGTACACACACAACACACACACACACACACACACGGCTCTCATGCACACACAGAACAGACGCAGGAAGTGATTAAACATTAAACGTGGCGTTTTTGAGGCCAAAAATTGCGAGGCAGTTTACCGAGTTTTTTGTGCTTTTTGAGGAAAACGACTCGAATCGGCAAAATCGCAATCGCGTAAAATAGTTCCGCGCGGTCTTTCGCGGTGATGTTTGTTGGTAAACGAGACCTTTTAGCTGTACCCGTATCCGAAGCACTTGAATCGAAGGAGCGCTCCGGCTGAACGCGCGTCGTGATGACGTCACCTGACGCGTCTCGGCCCGAATCTGCGGATGAACTGCGGTGATTTCGTTTGATTTCGCGTTTGTTTCTCCGGTCGTGAAATCCTGCAGGGAGCGATTCAACTCACAGCAGTGACTGTAAAACTGAAACACTGAAATGGATTCATATTTATTTATTTATTTATTTATTTTTTTTATTTTATTTTTTTTTGGGGGGGGGGGGGGGGGGGGGGGGTCAAAAATGGATTGATGTGTTCTTTGCAAGAAAGAAAGAAAGAAAGAAAGAAACATGTTTTATATTTTCCTTTCCCACCTTTAGAGAAGTAAATTCTGCTTCATGTAGATTCTATTTTTATGTCACGGACGATCAAAAAACATTGTTTCACTGCACGTCGTACCGTGTACGGTTGTGTATGTGACCAATAACATTTGAGGAGGAAGGAAGGAAAGTAGGGAGGAAAAGAAATAAGAAAGAAGTATTGGACGTGTCGACACACACCAGCTATTAGTGGAGAGGACAGAGTGATGTAGCCAGTTCAGAGATGGAGAATATTAGGCGGCCAATGGGGGAATTTCACCAGGACCCCGGGGTTACACCCCTACTCTTTATC
>NC_030423.2:28873902-28968902 GCF_001660625.3 Ictalurus punctatus
CTTGTTTCATTTGTTTCAGCGTTATCTCAACATCTTTTCTCGGAACAGGTTCCTTTCAGGATTCTCCGTAATTAAAGCCTGCGGTTTAACGTTTACATAAAACGGTCGCTTTCGTTTCATCGTAAAGAGTTCTTTCTTGTGTCCTTGTTATTTCCTGTACACACAGATGGGGACTCATGTCACGATGGACTTCATAACGCACCTGTAGTCATGCCACTTTAATAGGAACACCTGCGACCGCGCTCGTTCGTGCGATCATCCAAACGGCTGAGCACGTAGCACCGGAGCAATACGCGATACGCAAAATACACGATGCACGAGATCAGCTCGAGAGCTTCGGTTAATGTTCAAATCAAACACCAGATCTTTTCAGCAACGGTTGTCGAGGTTGTTGGTGCCACACACACTCGGCGTGCCTATTGTGTGTGTGTATGTTGTGTGTGTGTTACAATGCATTGGGGTCTGATTTAAATTTTGTCATTTGATCATGCGTTCCCGATTGGATTTCACGTGGCGAATGGAGATTCAGGATAAGGCCCAGGCGAATGCTTTTTATATTCGAGAGAGCCTCACTTTTTAAGCAGTAGTTCCATCTCATCTTCGTCTACCGGGGTCAGGGGTCACCAAACCACTTCCTTGAGATGTACCACCTTCCTGCAGGTTTCTTCTCCAAGAACATCTTAAGGCGTGGTCATGTGGGGACGATTATGGTTGGTGCTAAAGTCTTCAGGAATCAGAAGGAGATCAGGATGATCTCCAGGAACAGGGTTGGTGAGTACCCCGGTCTACGTAACGTATGAATCCACGTCTTTGTCCACGTTGGTGTTTTTCTGCATATTTGACCTTCTCTAAAGCTATATTTATAGCTCATTATGTCAATTTTTTGAGGTGTTGGACGTAACAGCTTACGATATCTAGTAGTATCGCCATCTACTGGGCTGGCGTTTTTAATTAGTTTCACGTTTGCTCTATCGGCAGATAAAATGTTCAACGTTTTAGCGTTTATTTCAAGAAGGAAGCAAAATGACCTGCCGATACGATAAGCGGAAGCAAAAGCGTTGATGTTGTATTGGATTAATGATATTCACATATTACCGTATTCAAAATATACTCCCTTACTAACCAGAAATCCCCGCGATCCTCATGTCGCATGAAACCACTAGAAAGTTACTGGAGGAGAAAACGTCAAATAAATAAATAAATAAATAAATAAAAAACCCGATCCCTTGTAGTGGACTCAGACGTTTGGACCCGACAGGTTTCTCTGAACCAGCAGTTCAGTGTAAATGCACTTCTGTAAACACGAGCGAGCGTCTGTCACACATAACGACCGCTGTAATCATTTCTTCATGGTCATTTCACACAATCAAATTACACCAAGAGAAAAGCGCTGAGCGAGGGAGGAAGAAAAGAAGTTAGCAACCGACACCGGTTGAACGGAGCAGAAAGAAAAGCGGGTGGAAACAGGAAAATACAAATGTTTGTGTGGTTTTTAATCAAGTAAACAGTGGCCTGATGAATAGGGTCCCGGACTTCTCTCGTCTCCTCCGAGCGCAGCGTTTCTTTCTTCCTTTATTTTATTTATTTTATTTATTTATTTTTTTCTGGAGGTGAAATTGCTGTGAAATTGGAGGCAGAAAGGCCGGAGTGACCCGCAGACGCAGCTGAGAAATGGGAAACTCGCTGTTCCATTTGTAAAATCCACAGGTGCGGCTCGAGAGGAGATTGGGAACAAAGTCTAGGTGCAGAAAAGGAAAATAAAACCGAGAGATATGGACGTCTGCGAGAGGTCGCTGTGCACTGTATTTAAAGCGGTTATTTCAAAAAATATTCATTATTTATTGCAGCTTTAATTCTGAAAAAAAGTGTGTATGTGTGTGTGTGTGTGAGAGAGAGAGAGAGAGAGAGAGAGAGAGAGAGAGAGAGAGAGCAAATATAAAAATATAATAATATAAGTTTGTGTGTATGCGTGTGGGTGTTAAGAGTGTGTGAGTGTGTGTGCATGCAAGTGTGTGGGTGTCATGCGCATGCATATGGGTTTATGCCAAAAATTTGTTTGTGCATGTTTGTGTGTGTGTGTGTGTGTGTATGTGTGTGTGTGTGTTAGTTAATTACCAGTCTAGATGCTACGTCTTACTCCTCCTCCTGCATTAGTATGGAGTGATGGTGTGAGCTTTAATTTATCCTCTGGTGCATTGGACTGGCAGAGCTCCTACATCTAAAGTTACCACAGTCCAAACACACCACACACACACACACTCACACTCTCTCTCTCTCTCTCTCTCTCTCTCTCTCTCTCTCTCTCTCTCTCTCTCTCTCTCTCTGGCTCCTGAGTGTTGCAGCTCTCTAATTATTCGTCCTAGCATCGAGAGAGAGAGCTGGGAGACTGAGTGGCTATTTTATAATAAGGTGTGGCCATGAGATAATAAATTTTATATTTAGTCCACACACCGCTGGAACCCACACACACACACACACACACACACACACACACACACACACACACTGTTTTATTTATCCTCTTTGCAATAATTTTACCCTAACACAGGTTAGGTGCAGTTGTTCTGGCCCGAGCTCCTGCAGAATAATATCCGAGTTCTGCACTCGCGGCTCGTATTTCAGGTTTTGTTTTTCGAGTGAGTATAATTGTGCAACTACAAATCGCTCTGAGGAAAAGGAGAAAAAAAAAAAAACGAGTTTTACATTTGGCTCGTGGATACATCGATCATTTTCCTGATCCCTCATCTGCCCTCCAGTCTCCTGTTTAACCACTTTGGAGGAGGCGTGGCCTGTATCCTTGTAAATCACGGTTGAAGAGGCGTGGCTTGTGTGTCTGTTAATCGTAATGAAGTAGTGTGGATTCAGTGTCTGTGAAGTGGGTGTGGCCTGTGTGCCTGGAGGCGTGGCCTGTGTGCTCGTCAGTCACAGTGGAGGAGGCAGGGGCCGTGTGGCTGCGATTTCATTAAAGTGGGCGGGCCTCTGTGTGTATTAGTCCCAGTGAAGAAGGTTCGGCCTATTTGTCTGTGTTTCACAATGGAGGAGTCGTAGGGTGTGTGTTTGTGAGTCACAGTAAAGGAGGTGTGTCCTGTGTGCCTGTTAATCCTAATAAAGTAGGTGTGGCTTCAGTGCCTGTCAGTCAGAATGGAGAAGGCGTGGCCTGTGTGTTTCAGTGCCTGTATAGGAAGTGTGGCCTCTGTGCCTGTCAATCCCAGTGGAGAAGGCATGGCCTCTGTGCCGGTCAGTCACACTGGAGGAGGTGTGGCTTGTGTGCTTGTTAGTCCCAGCAAAGACAATTTGAGTGAAGTAGGTGTGGCCTGTGTGCCTGTCAATCCCAGTGAAGGAGGTGTGGCCTCACTGTCTGGTAGTCCCAGTACAGGTGGCTTCAGGAAGGCCCCTGTGCCTCACACAAAAAGGTGTGGCCTTTATACCAGACAGTCCCAATGGATGGGGCGTGTCTTCCAATAAAGGTCAGTTGACCTCTGTCCCTGTCACTCCCACTGATGGTGGTGTGGCCTTTTCAAAACTGTTTTTTTTTACTTTCATACATCGCACTGTTGGTCCTGTATCGAGATATGCGAGGAGAAATTCACACCTGTACACTGCTGAAATTTGATTGGGTCTCCGAGTTAGCACACACACACACACACACGCACACACACACACAGAGTGAGCTCTGCAATACCTGAATTACGCTAATGGAATATGAAACCAGATCAAGCTTATTTAAAGCAATATGATGAATGAGCCCGAAGCTCTTTGGAGTGAAAGGGGACGTGATTGATTTGCTTCCAATCCATAACAAAGAGTGTTAAGTTGGGGCTTAAATTACAGGAAGCTATTTGGAAAACAAGTGACTATGTTATATACTTCCTTCCACACCCACCTTCTTAACTCAAAGGGAGTAAGTGCGCACAATCAGCTCTGGAGACATCCATCAAACGAAATGAGTTTGCGGAAGGCAAAAACCGAGGCTTGCACTCAAATGAAAGCGGTGTTCGTGCCCTGCATTTGAGCACCTCAATCTCGCTTTCAACTCTGCTCTGCGTCTTTGTGTGTGTGTGTGTGTGTGCATTTCTCATTTTTGATAATGGTTTTAATGCGGTTGCTGGGAACGAAGGCATAGATTAATTTCTTCATTTGTTGTTTAGAGACCGCATGATGGGTCATGAGCATCAAATGTGCAGCACGGTGACCCTGGGTAATTATGGCAGGCGTTAAGTCCCCACCTCAGGCCACGATCATTAGCAGAAAATGACCTTTGAAGCTTCACACTGACAGTCATTAAGTGTCTGCGGAAAAGTCGGCAAGCCCGTGTCCATCTTAGATTCTCCTCACGCCGTCTTCTCCCCCCGTTAGATGTTCTGAGCATACCGATTCCTGAGGCTTAGACAGCCCGAGATTTATCCTCTATATATCAAGTGTCGGAGAAGATGGCATTTGCGGCCGGCGTATAGGTTCAAAGGCATAAATACGGCAAAATGTCAGTCAGGCCAACGCGAGGGCTTTACATTGCTTTGGACAGAGGGGTGTATTTCATAAACAGCTTCATGAGCCCGATCCCCAGACGCAACACGGCCCCTGCCTTCAGCTTCAACACGATCTATCATCAGAAATGAAAAACTCCCCTTCCATTTTAGCTCTTTAACATCCGAGGCATCCGCCATGTACCATATAAAAGAAAAAAAATAAAAGAAAGAATATGGGAAAATATATTTTTTAAATGTATACCAAATATCGTCCTTTCTTTCTTTCTTTTTTTTACCAGAACTTTACAAAGGAACTTCCCAAAAAGTTCATCTAGCACCTCTAAGTATCTACAGTATCTATAACCCTACATCAATGGGTTTTCTTTCGGAATCAAAATAGAACCGTTAGGAAGATAGTTCCTTTAAGAATCCGAAGAATCTTGAAGAACCCTGCGGATTGGTTATACCAGATCCCACAATATTCAACGGGGAGTGTCAATAGTTAAGAACACACAATTATCCAGTGAACCCTTAAACAACCTTTGAAGAAACATCTAAGGTTTTTTGATTGCTTTGATTCTCTGAAGGAACCCTTAAAGGTCCTGTAGCGAACCCAGTGTTTCTCTATCAGAAAGGGTTCCGAGTAGAACCATGGTTTGGAAGCTAAGAACACTTAATTATCCAGTGAACTTTTAAAGACACCTTGAAGAACATCTTAGGGGTTTTTGAGCATCCTAAAAGCAAACATTAGAAATCTAGGCCCATTAACCACCAAGGAATCATATCCATAATAGTGTTGAGGGGACTCATCATTCCAGCACTGTTAGAAAATTTGGAATGTTTAAGGATTTAAGGTGTTAATCAAAGTGAGGAGTTTTTGCACACAGTGCCAAGCAAGGACTAAAGTAGTGCTTACAACAGGCCTTCACCTCACTACTTTCTTCACTGGGGTAGAGGATTAATCTGATCATCGTGGGTCTTAGGTGTGATGAGGTTTTAGAGGGGACGTTTAGAAAGGTGTGCAGTTGAAAGGTGGGGTGGTTAGGCTAGTCAACAATTTGGCTTTTGTTGCTTTTCAGAAAGACTACTTTTGGCTCCTGTTTGCAAGATTTGAGAACTCACAGGGTTTAAGTTCACTGATATGAACACAAAACTGAGTGATATTACCAGATAAAGAGGTGTGACCTCTGTGCCAGTCAATGCCAGTAAAGGAGGTACTGCGTGGCTTTTATGATTGTAAATCCCTGGGAAAGAAGCATGGCCTTGGTTCCTGTGAGTCCCAGTAAAGTAGGTGTGGATTTGTCTCCTGTCAATCCCGATGATGGAGGCATGGCATCAGTTCCTGTCAGCCCCAGTGAAGGAGGCATAACCTGTGAGTCTCTTAGACACAGGAAAGGAGGCGTGGGCTCAGCTCCTGTCAGTCCCATTGAGGAAAGAGTGGCCTCAACTCCTGTCAATCCCAGTGAAGAAGGTGTGGCCTCAGCTCCTGTCAATCCCAGTGAAGAAGGTGTGGCCTCAGCTCCTGTCAGCCCCAGTGAAGAAGGTGTGGCCTCAGCTCCTGTCAGCCCCAGTGAAGAAGGTGTGGCCTCAGCTCATGTTAGTATTAATGAAGACCCCTGTACCTTTTACTTCCAAAAAAAAGTGTGGCCTCTGATCCCACTAGGAAGGTATGGCCTCTGGTCCTCTCACACTCAATGAAAAACCTGCTTTCTATTGGCTCACACTTCAATTTAAAGTCCTCTAAGCTGAACTTGAAACAAAGCCTGCTACTTGTTCCTTATCCTGTGGCTGCTTAGCTGAAGCTCTGTTCCGATGGCTGAAATGTTCGGAGATGAAATCCCAGGAGAACCGCAGAGCTACTGTTGAGCTCCTGAGCAGGACCTTTAAACCTCAATCTGCTCATCGCTGTGCTTAGATTGGATTCAGTCTCACTTGTAAGTCATTTGGATTAAAAGGTAAAAAGGCCACAGAGTGGTTTATAACATCACATTATTCAGTCGTTTCTCATTATTTTCACTCTCCCAGCCCCGTTAATTACTCCGTCTCTGTTGAAGTGTTTGGATTTAGCCAAACAATTAACTTTACACTTTTAATCCTTTCAGTGGATCAGAGATGGGAAGTAAGACGCATGGAGGTGAGGTGACGGAATAAATTGCACACAGGTCGGTCAGGTATCAATTAACTCACATGACTGGTTAGTTAACGCTCCCTAATAGCAATGCTCATTCAGGAACGCTAATTCTGCTCCATTAGACTTGAATAAAGTATTAGAATGAATGTATTCTAATATACAAAAATCACAGGTTTATATTAACGCATCCGTTCTAATACGTTTCCATAGTAACAACTCATTTATGGATGGTTTAAGAAAATGTGTATTGTTGATATGTTGAGGATTTTCTTATGTAAGGAGATGTTTATGTAACATTTATGGAAGGAGTCTCCAGAGTCAGTGCTTTGTAACAATCGGAGGAGTTTATGCTTTGAAGTATCTTGGTGACATGAAAAGATGTGGGATTTTTTTTTTTTCGTCTTATTCATTTCAAGAGAGAGAAGCTGGTGAGGGAACGACTACTTAGAACTTTCGCAGTGTTGGCTCAACGGTTATGGCTCTGGGTTACTGATCAGAAGGTCAGGGTTCAAGCCTGAGCAAGCCAAGTTCAAGCCCCAGCAAGACAAGCTGCCACAGTTGGGCCCTTGAGCAAGGCCCTTAACCCTGTCTGCTCCAGGGGCAGTGTATCTTGGCTGACCCTCTGTTCTGACCCATGCTTCCTAACAAGCTGCGAAGAAAAGAATTTCACTCTGTTGTAACGTATATGTGAGAAAATAAAGAAGTTAACGTAAGTAAACAAATAATAATAACAACATTAAACATAATTAAAAATAATGGATATAACAAGCCCTGGTTCCTAAACGTCCTGAAAATAATTGCTGTCTATTCAATAACACAAACACTTGATTCAGGACTTCAATCAGAAGGTCAATTGTTGAGTTGAACTCATGGATTATTTTAATATTCCAGTCAGCTTTAATTGTTCACTTATTTATCTGTTCTTAATTTGATAAGCTCCAGCATGTCGGAAACAGCCGAGCATACCTAATGAAGTAGTTTATATGCAAATGACGAGCACAAAATAAAGTTAAAGATCTTGAGGGATTGCAATGCAAGAGCGCAGGCATCCAAATTGCCTGGATAGCACACGGCTGTGTTTTATCTCAGAGTTTGAGATGAGTGTGCATGCCAAAGATCTTTTTTTTTTTTTTTTTCCTTGCTTATTTCACACAGATACTCACACATGCTCATACACGTACCTGTGTCTTTGCCGGTTGCCGTTTCGAAAGTGATCAAAAGAGGCGCCATGTCCTTGAGCAGCTGCCCCTTAAGCCCTGCTCTGTCTTTCTTCTTCACTTGATATCTCTGGCCATTTCACATTCTTCAGTTAAAGCAGCTTTCTCGCACTCTTTTAAGTGTGACTCGAGTCGCTCTCGTCCCCTTGAGTGACTTAACAAAAATTTAATTGCTGTGTGACGTGAGTAGTTTTTGAACAAAATCTTGTTAAGAAGAATTTTTTTTTTTTTTTTAATAATAATTTTTAAGCGAAAATGATCGAGCCATGACGGCATGAAAGCGGGACGCGTTATCTCCTCGTTCAGTCTACACAATCGATTCGGCTCTGAAATGCGAGATTTGACAGAAAGGAACTGCTCTAAGTGTTATGCCAATACAGACATGACGTGGAGAAAAAAATGACAAAAAGGAGTAAACAAAAGCGCGGACGGTTCACGGGTCGCAGCATTATGTGTCACCGCTGGAATAATTGGGAACCAGAGACAGGGACGGGATGTTGGTGCACGGTGGCAACAATCTATAATCAAAGTTAAAACCAAAAAAAGTTCAGTAAGAACTAGGGTCTGTCCTAGCAGAAAGTCAGCTATTATATAAGGAATAAAACACTCTGTGCCAGGCTGCTATAGGAAAATAATCAACTACAGAGTGGTGCAAATGCAACTTATAATGACTTCTCCGGTTTCAAAATTATTCAACCCCCTGAATAGAATCCCTCACAATAGTGCAAGTATTCAGAACAGGTTTTGTCTCAGGCACACCTGATGTAACTAATCAAGGGCTTCATTAGTTGCAGCAGGTGAGCTTGATCTGGAACACATGAAATACCTGAACTGGCTAGGGGTAGAAAGTGTATGAAATACCTGCACGGGGCAGAAAAAAGAAGCTATCGATGGCGGCAAGCAGATTTGTGAGAAGGCAGGTTGTGAAAAACCCTCGAGTGACTGTAAAAGACCTGCAGCAAGACTCGGTGTAACAGGCTCTGAGGTTTCAGTGAGCACAGTAAGGTGTGTACTAAACACAGAAGGTTTCCATGCAAGAACTCCGAGACGTTCACCGCTACTGACCCAAAAGCACAAGAAAAGTCGTTCAAAATCATATAAATAATCCACAGAAGTTTGGGGATTCTGTTCTGTGAAACAAAACAGGAACTTTTCAGCACGATGGATCAGCGGTACGTCTGGAGGAAGAAGAATGAAGAAAGAACACTCTGTCCACAGTCGAGCATGGTGGAGGTTCGGTGATGCTCTGCGGCTGCTTTGCATCCTCTGGCACTGGAAATCTGCAGTGTGTGGAAGGTGAGATGGATTCATTGAAGTAGCAGGAAATCCTAGGAGAAAACTTCACGCCGTCTGTGAGGAAGCTGAAACTTGGGCATCATCGGACCTTCCAACAGGACAATGATCCCAATCATACCTCAAACTCCACCAAGGCTTGATTGCAGAAGAAATCCTGGAAGATTCTACAGGGCCGTCACAGTCACCTGACTTGTACCCCATAGAAAATCTCTGGTGGGATTTGAAGGCGGCGGTTGCAGCACGCAAACCCAAGAATATTACTGACCTGGAGGACAATGCTCACGAGGAATGGGAGAAGGTTCCTCAGGAACGCTGCAGAAGCTCTGCATCTCGTTTGCAGCAGGTCATAACAGCAAAAGGATCTCCACTAAGTACTAAAGATGCTCGCCATGAAGGGGGTGAATAATTTTAAGACTGGACAAATCATTATACGTTGCATTTTCAGTTGAATTCTGGGGAAACCCCTTGACGCAATCATTGAACTATTCCACTTGTTTTGTTTGATTTGTTCATCGCAAACAGCTGAAAGTCTGTATATTTCGACAATAAACCTGGCTTGCAATGGGGGCGGAATAATTTTGATTGCAACCGTATATAATAATGAGTAGGTGTTAACAGTGATCGAGGCAAATCTGGAGCAAGAGCTGAGGAAAATCAAGAAGTACATATGGATGAAATATCTAAGTCTTGAATGCAAACAGCTTTAAAAAAAAAAAATAAAATAATCTTTATCTCTAAGATGTTTAACCAAATAAAGAACACTGTTTTGTTTCACGCCATCATTTTTGAGGCTTAGATCAAAACAGACACAATCAAAGAACAATATATTGAGCAGGTGGTTGTAAAACAACGCTCGGCAGCACCAGACGAGCAAAAACAGCACCTGCACCGTGATTAGCAAAATAGCGACAATGTTCTTCATACTTGTCATATTTCTGCCAGCGATGGCAGTAAACACAATTTCCCTCTGTCTGAGCCAGGCCGAGTGCTCTTAAGTGTCTCGTCAAAGATCCATTTGAATCAATTAAAGTAAATTAAAGGACTTTTCAGCAGACTCGTTGAATTATTTATCGCATTTAATGATCCCCACAGAATTAAACGTAAGTCGAATCCTTCATTATGAATAATAAGTGATTAAAAGGAGGCCATTTCATTAGAGGTTCTGCCACAGAAACTTGGCATTCGTTTTTTTTTTTGTTTTTTTTTAGACAAGGGCTTGAATATTCGGAGGAAATTATCAGTTTAATACGCAGTGATCTGACTCAAAGCCCTGGAGGCAAGTGGAGGAAAACAAGACTGCATCGAAATGAGATTTTTCCTCTCTGAACTGGAGGAAATATAATCATGAATCAATAAACTCATTTCTCTGGAAAATGTTTTTTTTTTTTGTTTTTTTTTTCCACTCAAGGCACTTATGTATGATTTTGTGAATACATGAGCATGTGGTGTAACTGTCATTTGCAAAACATTCATTTTTAGTAATTGGCTTTTAATGGCATCACAAACATCTGTGTGTGTGTGTGTGAGAGAGAGAGAGAGAGAGAGAGAGAGAGAGAGAGAGAGAGAGAAGATTTAAAAACAGTATATGAAGGTTCAGTTCTGGTGTGCATACTAAATACTATGATAACAGAGTGTATTCCTTCTAATCCCCATCTGATCACTCTCTCAACACTCGTCCGGATGGGAAAAAACGACGAGGCGATGGATGAAGAAATGAAGAAACGGAAAGAAAGAGTCGTATAGATTCCGAAGCCCTCGTGAGAAATGCCCCGTCGTTCATTTCCAAAGCAGCACGGTCTCGAATGTACAGCGTCTTCTGGTAAATATACAACACTCCATCACACGTCGCTGTAATGTGACAGCTCGCTCCAGCAAGACTGCGCTTTATGAATGATTGTTTAGGAAGCTTTAGAGCTCACACTGCAGAGGTGTAAATAAAATGAAAATACAGAGAGCGCTATAGACTGTGCTTCATTAGCTACCCAGTCATGCACTGCGAGAAAAAAAAAAAAAAAAAAAAAGTTAGAGGACTGGAACTAATGCGGTTCTCGTAATGTGTTTTAACTAGCAAGAAAAGAAGTAAATATTACCCTTCTAGGGTTGATATAAATCCTTCTGGATGATGTGACGCACATCTGGATATTTCATGAATGATTTGATGTATAAAAGAGACATTTGAAGCAGTTATGATTCAATAACATACAATTTAGAGTTAGCACACCGGCCACGCCTCCTCTACTAAGACTGGTAGGTTCATAGGACACGCCCCATGCCCACACCTCCTTGACTGAGACTGACAGGTGCACAGGACACGCCCCCACACCTCCTTGACTGAGACTGACAGGTGCACAGGACACGCCCCCACACCTCCTTGACTGAGACTGACAATATTATTAACTAAAAAATATTAGTAACTCCATATGCTACCGGGGATTAGTGGTTAGCACGTTCGTCTCACCCTTCCAGGGTCGGGGGTTCGATTCCCACCGTGGCCCTGTGTGTGCGGAGTTTGCATGTTCTCCCCGTGCTGCGGGGGTTTCCTCCGGGTACTCCGGTTTCCTCCCCCAGTCCAAACACATGCATGGTAGGCTGATCGGCATGTCTAAAGTGTCCGTAGTGTATGAATGGGTGTGTGAGTGTGTGTGTGAGTGTGCCCTGTGATGGATTGGCACCCTGTCCAGGGTGTACCCCGCCTTGTGCCCCATGCTCCCTGCGATAGGCTCCAGGCTTTGACACACACACACACACATGTTCTTACAGAAAGTAGTGAGTGTGATCGATGAGTCTGTACAGTACGCTCTGTTCAAACAGATCATGCTAATACCATCACCATCACGCTTGTCATTTCATAGACCGCTAACTAGCCGAGACGCTACCATAACTCAGCTTTACATAGCTGCATTGCATTCTGGGACATTGAGTCTAATCTTTTTCACCAACGTCTCCATTACTCCTACGCTGGATTTCTCATGAACAAACTGATGAGCGAGAAAACAATCTCTGTTTATTTTGTTGTTGTTTTTTGTCTGAGGGGTTTTTTTTTTATTTTTTTTTAGCCAACACTCGAACCTGACCATCATCCCTTATGTTCGAGTTATTTTAAACTGAACCTCATTGTCACTTCCGCTAGAAATAAGAAGTTGGTGTGAGACAGCAACGCTTCTCACAGAACGAACAGAAATACAGCAGGAAAATGCTTTAAATTGCATTGGAGGATAAATGCACATCTGGTTGATTGAGTGATGATTTTGAAAGGCACTGCGTGTCGGTTTATATCATTTACACACACACACACACACAAAAAAAAACAACATGCATGCCCACCATATGCTGAGTTTTGGTTCAGCAAGCACTGTGATTTGACTGATCGCAGGAGAGAGGAGCTCTAATTGGGTTTTTTTTCGCAACCAGACGCACAATAAATCCTGTGCAGAGTGGGATGATCATCAGGGGCCCGGAGAACCGCAGCCGAAAAAACACGCAGCATTCGGCACACTCGCTGCACACACTGCGACTGTGATGCCAATAAAAGGTCAAGCTAAGTGTTCGAGAAAACATATACGAGTTGTGCATATCTAATGTAGCACTGTCAGGTTTATCGGCACACGTTCTCTCCGGGGGAAACGTGATCGGGCTTGTGAATTCCCAAACACTTCGCCTTCATCATTCAGGCTTTCTCATGAATATATTGGCTCAGGTTGGGTTTAACAGCGTCGGTAATGGACTACCTGGCTCGGATCGTCCGTCCAGCCGTTGGAAGGAGAGGACGCTTCGCTTTCTTTAGGGTTTTCCCACGATCGGCGTGCCATCGTATTTACAAAAGCGGCCGCAAATTCATTTTTAATCCCATCCTATGTGCATGTTCCAGACAAAGAACGTATAATTCAATATATTTTATACATTCAAACACTTCAAACCGTATATTTGTGTTGTACTCGGAACGTTCCGTCATCCATTATATTATCCAGTAGGTTATGAAAAACCTACCTGAACGCATTCATCACAAATTGAAATATCTGGAATATTCCACAAGGAAGTTGCATCATCATCCAGATTTCCCAATGATCACTGGAAGAAGAAAAGTCTCGTGTTCTTTACTTTTTTTTTTTTTTAAATAAAAAAAAAAACTCGACTGTGACGCTGAACTCGTTTAGGAACAAAAACGCAGTGCGTCAGCAACGAAAACTCTGAACGAAATAAGATTTTTTTTTTTTTAATGAATAAATGCATAGGTTTGTAAGATTAAATGCAAAAATAAAACTTAAATAGCACTGCGATCATGGACTCGCCTTTTAGTTGTGAGGATCATTATTTGGCATTTGTCTTGATGGGGTAAAAAAAAAAAAAAAAAAAAAAAAAAGCTGATTGGTGCATTTTCTTACAAGTTAAATCTAATTAGAACAACAACAACAAAAAAAAACCTCTGTTTCAGGCCCACAATCCTGAAATAAACGAATGGCTTCCCATCGACTGGCAGTTTTATTTTTGAAAGCTAATATACCGACGATGTTTTTGTTTGTTTTCATATTTCTATTGGGATGTAGTGAGAGCACTGGGTCTCCTGCGGTTCAGTTCGTGCAGACAGAGCTAAATTCATCCCTCAGTATAAAAATGACCCGGTGTCCATCCCGAATGAAGTCCCTTGAGACCGCCGTATTCTCACATACAAGCTGAATGCAGTTCTTCCATCCAAATCAAGTGACTCAGGACTTCTGCAGGAGGACAACTGTAAAATAATCATAATAATAATAATAATAATAATAATAATAAAAGTAAAAAACAAGTCCTCATGGACTGCTGAGGTTGTTTGTGCAGGAGTTTACCAGCCAGCCTCCGAGTAAAGATCAAGCGTTTCTGTCTTCCGCGGAAAACAAGGAGCTTAATTACAGTTGCATTCATATGCGATTCCCACGTGGCCGTCTTTGCCATGCCCTTTATTGAAGACACTGCGAAAAGGAAAACTTCTGGCACTTTTGTCTTTTTGCCAACAACTGCACACCTTCCCACATGCATAACTAACAGATCAAGAAAAGAGAGGGAGGTGACGTGATGAAGAATTAAAAAAGAGAGAGGAGAACGAGCAAAACAAATTCCATCTGTCCAAGTTCTGCCACCGGCTGTGGAGGAGGTGCCTTTCCCAACTCCAAAAAAAGGTCAAACTTCCAGAAAGTTCTGTTCATGCTGAGAAAATGTCACAAAAATGTGTTTTGTTTAATAGTGTAGTGTCGGGAAGGGGTCCGGAATACACAATCGGGGAGCGAATAATGCGTAATTCAGCGCACTAACAGAATGCAAAACCGCGCGAAGACAGCGAAACAAAACCCGAAACTAATTCCGGACGTCAAACCCACCAGCTGCCTGCAGCACAGCGCGCACTGATAGAGGTTAAAGTTCGAGTTAAGCGTCTGAGCGTACGCTTTGTTCTCCTCGCTTTTCTCTCTGACAGATCGGACTTGCGTTTGGGTCACGGGGAAAAAAATACAATAAAAAAAAAAAAACCCTGTGAAAATTTACATTTCCATTTGAACGATGACCTCGAAGCCCTTGGCCTCGCAAGTTTGTGCTCTTACTTTGACTCTAGTAAACATGTTGAAGAGGAGATATACTGTAAACTGAGCATCCATAGTCTTCAAATCTTGTGGTTCAAAATCAGAGTCACAGAGGCACGTGAGAAAACCGGACAGCAAAACCAGAAACATGACAGAAAAACGAAAACCGTGACAATAGAAACAGAAACGCAGCAGGAAAATAAATAAAAAATAATCAAAAAACGTGACGGCAAAACCAAAAATGCAGCAACAAAACCAAAACTATGACAGCAAATCTAAAAATGTGAAAATCCAAAACCTTGCCATAAAAAGAACAAAACCACAGTAGCTCTAAAAGCACTTCAGCAAAGCAAATAATAATTAAAAAAAAACAACAACAACAACAACAAAACCACAATCCAGAAGCGCAAGAGCAAAGCCAGAAATGCGACAGCAAAAAAAAAAATCCATCCATCTTCTACCGCTTACTCCGTTTAAGGGTCACAGGGAAGCTGGAGACTATCCCAGGGAGCATGGGGCACAAGACGGGGTACACCCTGGACAGGGTGCCAGTCCATCACAGGGCACAATCACATACACACTCACACACCCATTCATACACTACGGACACTTTAGACACGCCAATCAGCCTACCATGCATGTGTTTGGACTGGGGGAGGAACCCGGAGTACCCGGAGGAAACCCCCACAGCACGGGGAGAACACACAAACTCCACACACACAGGGCCACGGTGGGAATCGAACCCCCGACCCTGGAGGTGTGAGGCAAATGTGCTGACCACTGAGCCAGCAAAAACAAAACTGCAAAAAAAAAATCAATTATTACAGCAAAACCAAAAATTCAACAGCAAAGCCAGAAACGTGACAGCAAAATAAAATAAAAAATGTGACAACAACATTAAAAATGTGCCAGCAAAACCAAAACCTTGCCATAAAAAAGAACCAAACCACACTAAACCACAGCAAATCTAAATGCACACCAGCAAAGCAAATAAAATTTAAAAAAAATAAATAATTTTAAACCCTCAACAACAAAACCAATATTTTGAATTTGCAATAGCAAAATCAAAAATTTGTCAGAACAAATTTACAAAACAGCAAAATTAGAAATTCAAAATAGAGTGGCAGTCCTAGACGTACACGTACATGAACACGTACACGTACACGTACACGTACATGAACACATACACGTACACGTACACGTACATGAACACATACACATACACGTACACGTACATGAACACATACACGTACACGTACACGTACATGAACACATACACATACACGTACACGTACACGTACATGAACACATACACGTACACGTACATGAACACATACACGTACACGTACACGTACATGAACACATACACATACACGTACACGTACACGTACATGAACACATACACGTACACGTACACGTACACGTACATGAACACATACACGTACACGTACACGTACACGTACATGAACACATACACGTACACGTACATGAACACATACACGTACACGTACACGTACACGTACATGAACACATACACGTACACGTACATGAACACATACACGTACACGTACACGTACATGAACACGTACACATACACGTACACGTACACGTACATGAACACATACACGTACACGTACATGAACACATACACGTACACGTACACGTACATGAACACGTACACGTACACGTACATGAACACATACACGTACACGTACATGAACACATACACATACACGTACACGTACACGTACATGAACACATACACGTACACGTACATGAACACATACACGTACACGTACACGTACATGAACACATACACATACACGTACACGTACACGTACATGAACACATACACATACACGTACACGTACACGTACATGAACACATACACGTACACGTACACGTACATGAACACATACACATACACGTACACGTACACTTACATGAACACATACACGTACACGTACACGTACATGAACACATACACGTACACGTACATGAACACATACACATACACGTACACGTACACGTACATGAACACATACACGTACACGTACACGTACATGAACACATACACATACACGTACACGTACACGTACATGAACACATACACGTACACGTACACGTACATGAACACATACACGTACACGTACACGTACACGTACATGAACACATACACGTACACGTACACGTACATGAACACATACACGTACACGTACACGAACACATACACGTACACGTACACGTACACGTACATGAACACATACACGTATACGTACATGAACACATACACGTACACGTACATGAACACGTACACGTACACGTACACGTACACGTACATGAACACATACACGTACACGTACATGAACACGTACACGTACACGTACATGAACACGTACACGTACACGTACATGAACACGTACACGTACATATGAATATCAAAAGGAAAGAATTGCGCATTTTTGCTGTGTGATCTAGTTAGCATAGCGAAAACAACTTCACTTAAGTTATTTACATTATTACAGCGAGGAGTAATTTGTTCGTTGGAACAACCCGGCTTCCGTCATGTGTTTTTTCAGTGAACAGCGTATCAAAACTAACATCATATGAAAATAAGCAGAAACAAAACTTCGCCAGTTCATCATTTTATTCTCATGTGTCCTCTTATTGTAAACATCCTCCAGCTCTTTGTTTTCCACCACTTCTCAAACGCGCGCTGTAGCCAATCCGCGACGAGCATACGACGCCCGATAAGGACCGCCCCTTTTTGTTTCGACTTTGTCTCGAAGTGTGGTTGAACGTGCTGTCGTGTTGTTTGTGTTTTCCTGATTTGTCGTCGCATTTTTCGCCCGTTGATGTGTCTTGCGCTTACAGGCCACCGTGAATTTTATGAGGTAAAACAAGCGAGTTTACAAAGTCATTTAGCAGAGAGCCAAACACATGTGCCTTCTGAAACATAACAAACATCAAACATCGTCCTCCGTGACACTGCAGGTTTTCCACCGCATCCTGCTAATTTCATTTTCACCCACACACATACATTACAGCTTCCCGGCCTGGTTTTGCACCGGAAAAAAACGGACCGACAGCTGGGACCTGCCGGAGTACTGCATTTTTCTCCTAAAACCCATCAGGCGTGACGTGGGCACCTGTCGGGGGAACAAAGAGGACCCCTGTGAGTTTAATCACCTCTAATGCAAGATTATCCAGGTGCCAGAGGACATAATCTCATCCCGAATACATCAGCTGTCAGCGGCTCTGCGGAGCATCGCCGCTCCCTCCCTCTCTCCGGATAAAACATCAGCTCTTAATTGTTGTGGAAGTCGCTTGGCTAGAAAATCGCAGCAGGCACTTTTCCACACGTTTTCATTTGCCAGGCATGAGGTGTTACCTCCTAGGGAACGGTTTTGAGTAAAATTCTAAATGAAAACTTCCTCTATTTTGTGGAGATCATTGTTGACAATTCTGAATCACTGACTTCTGACATCTGAGTAACCAAAACGTTTTGGGACGAAATAATGGAGATCCAATTAGCAGAATTTCTTGTTTTTGGATCTGACTAGCAAGCTTTGTTTTTAATAAACTAACAGAGCATTCCTGGATCTGAGGTTGGAGAATTAATGGCTCTAATTAGGATCGGAGGAACTCGGGCTTTTTGGGTATAAACTAGAGAATATTTTTTGAGTCTGTGTAGGATCTAAATAACAATTTTGGTTCGGAGTAATAAAGTCAAGGAAATTGTTGAAACGACTAAACTAGGGACTTTTGGAGTTCAGTAACAGGGACCTAACGGGGACCTTTTGTATCTGAGGTCAAGGCATTATTTGGACTAATGAACTAGGAGATTTTGAATCTGAGTAACCACGGGCTTTTTGGGTCTAAGGTTGGAGACCTGTTGGGAGTGAAACTAGGAATTTTCCAATATGAGTGAAATGGTCTTTTTGGATCTGAGGTCAGGGAATTACTAGAACTAATAAACTTGGGTCTGAGTAACAGGTATCTAATCAAGATCTAAGGCATACTTTTTGGATATACAGTAAGTAAGATATACATTTGGATCTGTGTAGCAGATTCTGAGTAATAAGACCTGAGGTCAGGAAAATGATTGGATCTAATAAACCAGGAATGTTTGGATCTGAGTAAGAGGGATGTTTTAGTTCTGAGGTAGGGGGATGATTTGTACTAGTAAACAAGTAAATATCGGATCTGAGTAATGAGGAAGTTTTGGGATCTGAGGTTGGGGAAGTGTTGGAAGTCAGTTTTTGAATCCCAGTAACCAGGGACTTTTGAATCTGAGGTTATGGGATTATTGGAATTAATAAACAAGGAAATGTTGGATCTGAGTAACCTGGAAGTTTTGTGATCTGAGGTTGTGGAATTATTGGAGGTTATACAGTAAGCTGGGAATGTTTGTATCTGATTATCCAGGACCTTTTGGATCTGAGAAGGAATTTACAGATTTTAGCAAAAATTATGTTTTTTGGATTTGAGGTCAGGGAACTACTGGAATTTCTAAACTAGGAATCTTTGGATTTGAGGTTAGGGAATTACTGGAATTTATAAACCAGGAATCTGGATTTGAGGTTGGGGAATTACTGGAATTTCTAAACTAGGAATCTTTGGATTTGAGGTTGGGGAATTTCTGGAATTTATAAACCAGGAATCTGGATTTGAGGTTGGGGAATTACTGGAATTTATAAACTAGGAATCTTTGGATTTGAGGTCGGGGAATTACTGGAATTTATAAACCAGGAATCTGGATTTGAGGTTGGGGAATTACTGGAATTTCTAAACTAGGAATCTTTGGATTTGAGGTTGGGGAATTTCTGGAATTTATAAACCAGGAATCTGGATTTGAGGTTGGGGAATTACTGGAATTTATAAACTAGGAATCTTTGGATTTGAGGTCGGGGAATTACTGGAATTTATAAACCAGGAATCTGGATTTGAGGTTGGGGAATTACTGGAATTTATAAACTAGGAATCTTTGGATTTGAGGTTGGGGAATTTCTGGAATTTATAAACCAGGAATCTGGATTTGAGGTTGGGGAATTACTGGAATTTATAAACTAGGAATCTTTGGATTTGAGGTTAGGGAATTACTGGAATTTATAAACCAGGAATCTGGATTTGAGGTTGGGGAATTACTGGAATTTATAAACCAGGAATCTTTGGATTTGAGGTTGGGGAATTACTGGAATTTATAAACTAGGAATCTTTATATTTGAGGTTGGGGAATTACTGGAATTTATAAACTAGGAATCTTTATATTTGAGGTTGGGGAATTACTGGAATTTATAAACTAGGAATCTTTATATTTGAGGTTGGGGTATTACTGGAATTTATAAACTATTTTTTGGATATGAGTAAAATGGTATTTTCGACCATAACACTGAGTATCAAAAACTTTTGGAATTTGCGTATCAAGACCTTTCTATGTGTGGGAATTTCTGGTTGTAAAGAGAGTTTTGGTGTCAATCCTTTAGCTTTGTCCTGTGTGGCCATTAGGACCAGTTTACATCCCGGTATGCAACAAGCACACATTTCTTCCTCATGTTCCTCATGCTTCAGTTTCAGGATAAGAATGAGTTTCCAGCACTTCAAACTTTAGTCAAAAGACTTTTGAAAATAATATTTCGACATATTCCAATGGTCAGAACCATGGTAGCTTAGCTGTTACAGATCTGCACTAGTGACAAGAAGGTTGAGAGAACCACCGGTTCGCTCAAAAACTAATTCAGTCCTGCTTCACTTGTAAGTCACTTTGGATGAAAGCGCCTGCCAAATGGATAAATATGAGTCCATCCATCTTTTCTGGGTTTTAACTGCTTAGTCAACAACAAATCATCTATCATCCAAGTCCAGTCCTGATGTAAGACACACTGCGGTTCTTTTTGATTCACTGATTCAATGCAGAAATAATTAAATGTAAATAAATCACTTAGCAGCTCTTGTATTCACTTTAACCATGCAGCAGCACCACTTTTATTCCACACTTCATCTAATATTTAACCCAGTTCGTAATATTTCTCTCTCTCATGACCAGCAGGACTTCAAACGTCTTCATTCTCTGTAAATACTCATTGCATCAGGGTGACATCAGCATCCCTCGTCTTCGCTCTTTCTTTCTCTGCCTCAATATATATTCATGCCTGTTCTCCAATCTTTTCCTGCTCTTTTGCCCTTTTTCTCTCCATCCTTTGGAACAAAGAGTTTTTGTCTCATTAGGAGAAGACGGCAGACAGGAGTGAGGCTTCAAGCCTTTTACTCTTGATCCCAGGGACTAGAGCCGGATAAATCAAAGAGCCGTGCTTCGGAAGTAACTGCCATCTTTAAACTGTTTTGTTAGGTGCTTTAAAAAAAAAAGACGAGAGACCTCAAAACAGGACAAATTGGGGAAATGAGAGGACGATGGATTGTTTTTTTTTTTTTTTTTTTTTTAAGAGAATAATCGAGTGTGGGAAAATATGCTCTTGAAGATAATCTTTATTTGAAGATATAAGGATAATCCTGATATGCTAACATCTACATATCAATAAGTAAGGAATAAAACACACTGTGTCGTACTGTTATAGGAAAATAATCAAAGGTAGAATGAGGTGAGGAAGCAGAGTTGCTCTTACCACAACAAACCTGATTCATTTCCTATACCATGGTGTTCTGTCGAATTTCCGCCATTTGTCCTTCTCTTACATGGCCTCCTAATAATCCCCATCTCTGGATTAGCTACATCACTTTCCTCTCCTCTCCACTAGTAGACATTGAGTGGTGGGAGTTCTGGTGCAATATGGCAACCGTCGCATCATCCAGGTGGATGCTACACACTAGTGGTGTTTGAGGAGATGCTCTAGACGCTCTAGTGGTGTTTGTTCTAGACGCTCGCTTTGAGCGTCTAGAACAGCTAAAGCATGAGTGTTTTATTCCTCTTATATGACAGCAATTTGCCAATTTTTTTTTTTTTTAACTTAAAGAATGACGCCTTGTACTTTTCATCCATTTGTTGTTGTGGAACATCTGCAAAGCAAACTAGTTGCTGTTCTCACTTACGTTAAAGCAGCTATAAACGGTCATTCCTTCACCAAGCCTCTCTTTCTTCTCTTTTTTTGTAGTAAAACACAGCTTGTGATGTCATTGCCCTCTGTCCCGAAGACGTCGGAAATCTTACCAGCCGTTACAAAGCACTTACACTGGAGACTCCTTCCTTAAATATGAGAACTTTGTAAGTTGCTACTATAGAAGCTCCAGTACATACAGATCTAAACCTGTGTTTTGGTGCTGCACATCTCTCAGAGCTGCTGTTATATAGGATCGATAAATACTAACCAATCAGAATCCAGAATTCAGGACGCAGCGTTATAAGTCAGAAAATTGACCGTAGCTTGTCCTGACGAGTTACAATCTGAATGGAATATTCTGCGAAAAGAAATAAAAAGAGCAGTATACATCGTGAGATTCCAGGAAATCAAGTCCTGGATGCCAAGTCGTTCATTTAGTCGGTGGTGATTTTCGCGAAGACGCTGCTAAAAAGGACGCCGCGAGGATTGGCATTCTGCTTGGTGGGAAATTGTTGGCCTTGACTGGAACACGCTGTATAATAGATGAGCAGGAGTGTGTCAGTCACTGGCGACTTCTCTCCCCCTCCATCACCGCTTCACCCTCCTGCTCTGCACTCTCGGGCCGTAATGAAATATTCAGTGTGGCGAGAGAGTCAGTAGATTCAATTATGTGTACTTAACCACCTGTTTATTCGGGAGGGACACGATTATACACAGCAGCCATCCAAAGTCTATTAGCGTCACTCAACTCGTGGTCAACTTTCAATCAAAACTGATTCGGCGAAACAAGACGTGGATGTAATGGAATATTCGAATGGAGAGAGAAAATACTATCATGAGTCGGGTTTGGTGTTTTAGAAAAGAATCAACGACAGCGTGGAGTTAAAGGTAACGTGTTAGCAAGTGTTTTATTCCTCTTATAACGCACCAATTTTTACAATGATTAGGATACTTTTTATGCGTTTATAATTCCATTTATTGTCGTGGACCATCCGCAGAACAGTTTCCTGTTCCTTTCATCGCTTACGGTATAGCAGCTGTAAACAGTCTCCTCCCATTTTTTTATTTTATTTTACTCTGGGAAAATTAATAAGACACAAGCCGCAGTCGTGTTAGTGAGAAAGCGCCAAAAATGCTAAAAACAAAACAAAACTCTGACGTTTTTAATCCTTTTATATGGAAAGGGTTCCTGTAAATGAGCTGTTACTATAGAAACGATAATGTAGCAGAATTAGAACAAGCGAGTTAATAGAGACCTGTGATTTGTAGCTGAACTGCATTTTTTTTTCTCACAGAAGGGAAAGCAGATGCCTTCTTTGCTGGAATTGCGGCTGACATGCTCTGTTCCTGATAGCATCTCAACCCTACAGTTGTTAAATGTCAAGCTGGAGCAGAGAGGACAGGACATCCTGTCAGAGGCAGAATAAGAAACCTGGATGTGTACTACTTACTGCACTGCTGCACAACCAAACCCACAACAACGCAAAGCTTGGCTTGTTTTACATCCGCTGTCAGGCCTGCGTGATGGAGGGATCAACGGGACAAAATGAAGTGAGTGCAGCTGTATCATGTGTTAGGGGGAAGAGAAAAAAAATAAGGAGAGGAAGACACCACAACACACAACACCACATCACATCACACCACATCACACCACACCACATCATACCACATCACACCACACCACACAACACCACATCACACCACATCACACCACATCATACCACATCACACCACATCACACCACACAACACAACACATCACACAATATCACATCACACCAGACAACACCACACAACACAACACCACATCACACCTCATCACACAACACCACATCACACCACACCACACAACACCACGTCACACCACATCATACCGCACAACACCACATCACATAACATCACATCACACCACACCACACAACACCACCTCACACCTCATCACACAACACCACATCACATAACATCACATCACACCACACCACACAACACCACCTCACACCACATCACACAACACCACATCACATAACATCACATCACACCACACCACACAACACCACCTCACACCTCATCACACAACACCACATCTCATAACATCACATCACACCACACAACACCACCTCACACCTCATCACACCACACAACACCACACGACACCACACGACATCACACAACACCACATCATACCACTCAACACCACATCACACCACACAACACCACATCACACCACACAACATTACACCACACAACACCACGTCACACCACACAACATCACACCACACCACATCACACCACACCATATCACACGACACCATATCACACCACACCACATCACACCACATCACACCACACAACATTACACCACACAACACCACGTCATACCACACATCACGCCACACCATATCACACCACACCACACCACATCACACCACACCACACCACATCACACCACACTACATCACACCACATTACATTACACCACATCACATCACATTACACCACACCACACAACACCACATCACACCACACCACACCACATCACACCACATTACATTACACCACATCACATCACATTACACCACACCACACCACACCACATCACACCACACCACACCACATCACACCACATCACACCACATCACACCACACCACACCACATCACACCACACCACACCACATCACACCACACCACACCACATCACACCACACTACATCACACCACATTACATTACACCACATCACATCACATTACACCACACCACACCACACCACATCACACCACACCACACCACATCACACCACATTACATTACACCACATCACATCACATTACACCACACCACACCACACCACATCACACCACATCACATCACATTACAATACACTATACCTGCAAAACTCATCATTAAACACTTTAACTAGCTCTTCTCTTCTTATCCTCTCCAAGCCCAGTTTGGCCATCGTCCACGTTCTCCTTCCTTCCCATCACCTCCCATCCATAAAGCGCCTTTTCCTCATTCCGTAAAATCCTATCAATATATTCTGACTGAGGGCCTCGACTCCCTGAAGTGGGCCGCCATCAGGCTTCCACGCTCGCCACTTTAATTGTGATTTACACCATTGCCCTGGGCAAATTGTATCATCTGAAGCGGCTGAGCCCTTAAGCCACGTCGATTATATTCCCAGAGCTCCAGCTGCCAGTCTTGAATTCTATTTACCTGCCTGCCTGATTAGCAGGCACTAAGATCCGGTTTTAAAAAAAGAAAAGAAAAAAAATCAATTTCCTCGTGGCTTCGTTTTTAGTTTTCCGGCCTTTCTCATTTTACCTGTATGTCTCTGTGATTTATTATAGAGGCCTTTCAAAGTTTTTCTAAGCCAAAGTCCCTGTGTGCTCATCATCCTGTCAGTCACATCAAGGCGCTCTGATTGACCCGTCTGTCTCGTCTTATTTCTCTCCAGACTCTGAGTTCATGCTAAGTCAGTCCTGTAGGGACTCATAAAGCTAATATTGCCCATTTTCTCTCTCCAGATGAATTAATGTTGTTCTACCCTGATGACATTATCATTCGTCTCCCCAATGTAATCTCTGAGCAGATCGGTCTTTATTTGTGAGTTTCACTTATCGACAAAATCTCAGATTTAGTAAGATCTCACTCACATCATGGCATATAGTCATTATTGATATCATATAGTATGATATGATATCTCCTAAGCATGTGTCAGTCAGAAGAACAGGCATGTGACAGTAGGATGATTTCGTCCAGGTCTTTGACAGGACTTGGATAATTAGACATTGATCATTTCACATACATTTCTCTCAGGATAATAACTCTGAAATGAAATGGAGATTTTGTTGCTAACATTGCGATGCAGCAAGAACGGAAAGTCATGATTGGCTCAGCATCTTTATACAATTATTGCTCTCGCTGCAGTGTTGCAAACTTCAAGACATTATTTCTAGATTTGCCAAACCTCTGATCAGGCTCTAATAACCAATCAGTGATCATCATTGTTCTCAATGACCAATGAGTGATTACCACTGTTCCAGACAACCAATCAGTGATCACCATTGTTATCAGTGACCAGTCAGTGATCACCATTGTTATCAATGACCAGTCAGTGATCACCATTGTTATCAATAACCAATCCGTGATCAATATTGTTATCAATGACCAATCAGTGATCACCATTTTTCCAGACAACCAATCAGTGATCACCATTGTTATCAATGACCAGTCAGTGATCACTATTGTTCCAGACAACCAATCAGTGATCATCATTGTTCTCAATGAGCAATGAGTGATTATCATTGTTCCAGACAACCAATCAGTGATCACCATTGTTATCAATGACCAGTCAGTGATCACTATTGTTATCAATGACCAATCCGTGATCACCATTGTTATCAATGACCAATCAATGGTCACCATTGTTATCAATGACCAATCCGTGATCACCATTGTTATCAATGACCAATCCGTGATCACCATTTTTCCAGACAACCAATCAGTGATCACCATTGTTATCAATGACCAATCCGTGATCAATATTGTTATCAATGACCAATCAGTGATCACCATTTTTCCAGGCAACCAATCAGTGATCACCATTGTTATCAATGACCAATCAGTGATCACCATTGTTATCAATGACCAATCCGTGATCAATATTGTTATCAATGACCAATCAATGATCACCATTTTTCCAGACAACCAATCAGTGATCACAATTGTTATCAATGACCAATCTCTGATCACTAGTGTTCTAGACAAACAATACATCATTTTTGTCAATGACCAATGGGCGATCATCAATGATCCCAACAATCAATCACTGATCATAATTGTTCCAGACCACCAATGACTGATCGGTGTTCTCAATGACCAATCTCTGATCATCAATTTTCCAGATAACCAATCACTGATCACCACTTCTTGGTTCTTGGTTTTAAACTCTATTGTTGATATTTACAGTAATAAAAGTGAGATTTCATCTGTAACCATTTCCTTTGTGTCTATTTCTCACCTCCCCACTTCCATTGCTTCATTTTGTCTGTGTTCTTGATAGGAATTATAGAATTCTTTACAAATAAGTACTTTCTTTGTCCTTCTGTGACCAAACCCTTATTTTTCTGTGCTGATAAAACTCTACTCTTGTCATATCTTCCAAAAATCTTCCCTCTCCATGTATCGTGTTTTGATATGCAAACAATCATGGCGATTCAATAAATATGCCAATTAGTCTATGACATCATCTGGCAACTTCTAGACTTTTTTGAACTTGCATTAAAGCATAACTTTCCCTCTGATAAGAGTTTTTAACACTGTCTCTCTGCCAGAGTCTCATGCTGGCCACCATCAGAGCTGAACTGCATGCTGGGAAAGCTGATTCCGTGGCACAGAGCCATGATGGAGGCGTCATTAGCTCTCCAAACAGAGGAACAAAATGGCCTGGATAGACATCTCAACAAGCTTGGATCATCTCCGTCTTTCCCTTTCCCTCCTCCTGTGTTTGCTCTCTGCTCTGTTACTCGCAGTCGTTTCTGTTACTTCCGCTCCTCCATGCCTTTCTTCTCTCCATCTGTTCTTCCAGCATGGTCGCCTTTCAAGCTCTTCCTTCCTGCAGTGGCCACGTTCCAGGTAGTCATCCCTGAGTGTCTCTTGCTTTAGTTTAATGGTTTGTTTACCCGCTTTCACCATGTCCAGTGAGTTTGGTTGTTTATTGTTATTATAATTATGTCTTCTTCTTTTTTTATCCACAGTGTCCACAGTGACCAACGGAGCTCCAACACACTCCCAAGACCTTCATATTTTGACACACAGCAGGGTCTGGTCGTCCATCTGTGCACTCCAATCCACACACACCCACACATGCATACACACCCTGGCAAGCAGAAAAGGGGGACCAAGCTGCTGACACACCCTGTAAACACTCCTTATCGCTCCCGCTGGAGACTTAGTCATGGTGAGCACAAAAAGCTAACAGCAGAAGGCTGTCCATTACGGGCTGTTTCTCCGCATAATGACTTCCTTAATTACAGCTCTGTGTCTGTCTCGTTTCATTCAGACTGGGCCGATCGTATCGTTAGGCCAAATATGCAAACTCGAATGAAAATGGAGTTTGCAAACGGAGGCAAACTTTTAATCTCAGAGAATGATTATGCTTTAAAAAGTAACAGGCACAGTCGGTCTTGGGTTCTCCAGCTTGTCACAGCAAACCTAAAGAATATATTTACATTTGTCTTTTTAATTTCTGGAATAAAAAAACAAACAAACTACCCATAGGACTGGAACATAATCAATGGTGCGGTGTTGGTGTGATATCGTGAACTTACTGTTACCACCCTAAAGTTGATTATTTTCCAATAAAAGCATGTCCCAACGTGTTTTATTCCTCTCACACCATGTCAATTTTCCAACTGTTACAAAGAGAGACATTTCCTACTATTTTTTATCCGTTTATAGCTATATTTAATGCTGTGCAATGTCCATGAAACGAGCTCTCACTTACATTATAGCAGCTATAAACAGTCGTTCCCTCACCGGCCTCTCTTTTCTCTCTCTCTCTCGAAGTTAATGAGACCAAAAAATGTTTAAAAATTAAATAAAATTTAAAAAAACACAGATTGTTCTTGTTACTGAGAAAACGTAAAGTTACAGCTTCACCCCTACCTGTTGCAAAGCTCTGACGCTGGAGACTCCTTCCTTCAGTGTCTCCTTATGTCCAATCATATTTGAGAATTCGACATCGCAGCACCGTGGTATAAAGGTGTATAAACTTTAATAACGATGCATGTCCCCATGGCTATGTTTCATGTTTCCCTGTTTGGTTTTGTTTTGTTTTTTCCTAAATGACTCCTGCTTAGAAAATGTCATTGTACGTATTTATGCAAACTCCATACAACCCAAAAAAAATAAATAAATAAAAAACTCCAAGGGAAACCGACTCCTTTCAGCACGGTGAATGCTGCCTGCAGAACATCTCTGGCGTAATGAAGTGCTTTGTGTTATCAATTACAATGGAACTGAAAAAGCATATGATTTCCTAGCTGATTGCTTGCTCTTCTCATCAGCTGAGCCGAAACTCCGCCGTAATTACACCTGTGGATTTGAGCGCGGACTAATTGGCCAATGAATTGTACACGCCGTTTCATTTCCTCCCGAAAAGCCACTAAAGCCGGCAAACGGCTCGCGGTCTGAATCCCAGATGAAATGGGATCACATCGCTGATGTCGCTGCTCGGCCTTTTGCTCCCTCTCGTTGACACAGACAATCTTGTTTACAAGGAATAAATGGCAAATGAGTCAACAAATGTGAGAGTGAGGGCGAGAAAAAAAAAAAAAAAGAAAAAAAAAAAGCCACTGTCTAATGCGGATGCCGAGCAATCGCTGTAGAACTAATTTCAAACATGTCAAGCTTGAAATTACTACACAGACTCTGCCAGGAAATATGGATGTTTGTTTACAACCCATATCAGAAGGGAATCAGGGATTTAGAGAGTAAATACAGAGTTAGCGATGAGGCGTGTTAATTAGAAGTACACATTGAATGCCTTTGCAGAGGTCAAAAAAAAAAAAAAAAAAAAAAGGCTTGAGGTAAAATAAATAAATAAATAAATAAACGAAATCACTCCGGCCTGCCAGCTTTGAGCTATTTCTAATTTGTGTTTATAGCAAAGGCACAGCTGTTAATATTATTTCCTCTGTGGTTCCCAATACGAGTTTTCTTTCCCCGTCAAGGAGCTCGAACAGATTGAGCGGCAGTCTGATGAGGTGGAACAACACGGCCAGTGGATTGTGGTTAAAGGGAAAAGAAAGAAATTAGTTTATGAAAGTAATAAAGGACGTAATATGTTAGCTAAAGCCTGAGGATACGCTGCGGGCTCCAAATATTTGGAATCCACGACCATGAACTGTTTTTAATTTCATGATCAGTTATCAAAAAGGAATCATTTTACTGAAGAATGCATTATTCATAACGGAGACAAATCCGATTTTTATTTATTTATTTATTTATTTATTTTATGTAGTGGAGAAATCCAGAATGTCCAGTTCACATGCTATGAATTCTGGGAAAATGTGAGGTTTGATTCTCAGCTCATTGTCATCCTGAAAACCTGTATGCTAAACTAACAGACCTGTTAGATTCTTAGCAAAGATGAGTAGTGAACCTTTATTTTTTGTTTTAATCTAGCTGTTTGGGCTGCTCTTAAATCTGGTAAATAAATGACTGAGAATATCTTGACCTGGGACAAGCATGAGTTCATTTACTAGCGGTTACCTAGCATGCTCGTAGGTAAACTAACTTGGTTAATCATAGTGATGGGTAGGGTAAGAGTGTATCCTGAAGTTTGACAGCTGATAAATATATATCACTGTCAATGTGGCAATGCAAATCATCATGCAACTCGAGACACAGAACTCCTGACCTGGGATTAGCTAGTAGTTAGCTAATTAGCAATAAAACTTAGTGCTAATAGATAGTTAGCGATGGTAGATTTTGACGTCTGGCGTCAAATAAATCACTGAGAATGTAGACACTCATGACGAACACGAGCTAGCATACTAGCAGTAGGCTAACTGGCTAAGTGAGTAAGCTAATGCTAGGCATATTATGCTACTTGGTGTTGGATGTCGGTAGGACAATTTCAAATCACATATTCATGTGTATTTATGGAGCTTTTGCATTTTATAATGTGTGCAAAATGAAGAGTTGTTCTTAGTTGTTTTTTAGTACAGCTTTTTATTATTCTATGTTATTTTAACGCTATCAGATTAACTGTTCCGGTTGACTTTAAGGTTGTTGAGATGCTACATGTTAAATCATATAAGAATTGTTCGTGACTAGGTATAAATGTTTTCTATAACATTATTTTGAAATATTGAATGGCTTTGACCGTGATGGTCGTGATGTTAAAATTGAAAAGCAGTGTATAAACATCGTGAGTTTTGGTGTTTGGCTTGCTCGTGATTGGCCATTGTGTTGTTGTTTTTATTAATGCTGTCTAATGACTTGCACCAGACATACAATTGATACACCAAGGCTTAGATTTATTAGAGTTTCATGTGCATAAATACACATTCAAGCTTGAAAACACTCCCAAATTAAACTTGCAATCTGATGTACCCAGAGGGTCTGCATTTCTGCCTAAAAACACAGACACAATACAATGGAAATATTAGCTTAGCACCTGCAGTGGGATTTACTGCAGCCTGAAAGTCGCTTTGAACAAATCGATACGACCGAAAAGCAAGTATTAAATTTGTACAAATACATTTCCACCAGATGAAGATTAGGAAGATTATCATGGTTCTACTTTAGAAAGTTTGTTAAGAAAGACCTAACATTAGCAAGACCTAAGTTGCTTAGATATTCCTATTATATATAGATAATGCTTAGCATTTTCACACCTTCGATGCCGACGTGATTTTTAAATAGAGAGTGTGAAAACATTTCCATTCACACATACCTCATAAAAAGACTTTTATTTTGAATTTGCATTGTATTCAATAGGGTTTATTTATTTATTTATTTATTTGTTTATTTATTTATCTATTTTCAACACATCTCACAGCCTTTAATTTCCTATATATTGGAAACACAATATGTGTTTGGATTCATTTTCATTTTTTGAAAGGGTACGTTAGAGATCTGATATATATATATATATATATATATATATATATATATATATATATATATATATATATCAGATCTCTAACGTATATACATCTCTAATCTATATACATATATATATATATATATATATATATATATATATATATATATATATATATATATATATATATATATATATATATATATATATATATATTTTTATGGGGTTTTATGGCTGTAGGTAAATGTACATATGCCACGAGAGCACTTGTTAAATTACGTCCTATTGGCATTTATCAGCATGTGCATGTGAGTCTAAAGAGAATTAGCAAAACTTTAATACATCTTGGCTGGAATTATTATTATTATTATTATTATTATTATTATTATTATTATTATTATTATTATTATTATTATTATTATTATTATATTTTTTTAGTTTGGCCCACAAACACATTTACACACATTTACTTGACTAAAGAAAATCAATAAATCATCATTTTTCTGCAATCCAGTGTTTGTAAACCACTTACACCACGCTTCCTTTTCGTCCCACTGCGCACAAAAAATTAGCGCTCATTCTCTTATAAATCAATATTTCTATGTGTTACCTGTTATGTGCTATCATCCCTATTGCTCTCAGTCAATAAAAACTAAAAAAGGATAATATCTTGTTTGTGAAACAGAGCTTTCTCCTGCCATCACGCCTCAGGTCGTTCAGTTATGCAACGTTTTAACAATTCAAAGCTCTTCATTTCAAATTCAAATAGCTTCGATTCTTAGATATTCTGAGCCGACGGTCGTGAGTCGGTCCGAGACCATTGGAAGGTTAATGCTCTTTGAGATACCGAGACGTTTTCTCTTTTATTTCTTTATTCATGTTCTAACGTTGCTCTAAAGCTGGACCGTGAGTTGAGATGGCTGCACTCTGCCACCTACAAAAGTGTTTAGAGCAGAGCGCTAAAATGTTAAGTATCAGAAACCAAGGTCAGAGAGAAGTTACGGAGTTTTAGGCACAACCTGAGCAAACTCATACGACTTCTAATCCGGAACGGACGTCGCTGAATCTGTATGGGAATGAGGAACGCTCGGAGTGGGCGTGGCTTTGATTATTCGATTCCTTATACATACTTTTTCCTAGTGAGATGGGTCGTGTTTCTAGAGGTTTTACTTGGAACCTGTTCTGAAAAAGTTCATCTGTTGTAGGCTTCCACAAACAGCTTCTCCATAAAGAGGTTCTCCTACAGCAGTGCTTCTTAGTCCTGGGTTAGTTATTTGAGGGTAAGCATTATAATGTGTAGGGTACTGGTACTCTTATACCTAGATTGAGAAAGATTGCCCTAGATGGACAAACCGAAGAACCGTGCTCTAGATCAGTGGTCACCAACCTTCTTCCTTGAGATCTACCTTCCTGCAGGTTTCATCTCCAACCAAAATCTAACCCACCTCTTTTAGTTGATGGAGAACTTCTTAAGGATTCTAATGAAGAGATGGTCAGGTGAGCTATGGTGGGATTATGCTTGAAGTTAAAGTCTTCAGGAAAGTAGATCTTCAGGAACAAGGTTAGTGACCATTGCTTTAGAGTACTAGATTGAATTTCAACATAGTGACAGATGACTGTTTCTTTATTTTTTCTTACATCCATGACATGAAGCTGCGGTTTCAGTGACAAGCAGCGTTTGTGTTGATTTTTTTTTTTTTATTCTATGCAAATTAGCTATGATGCTCTAAAACAATAAATCCAAACAACTGTCTCAAATGATTCCTCGGACCAATCCTATGGCACGTGTGGGCTAGTTCCTACCTACAGTTAATTCCCATTTACTGATTGATACGTGACAATGGAAGAAACACTTGTAACTGTGGTTTCATTGTATCCTATCACATACTGTACAATGTGTATAGAGACAGTACGAAGTACAATAAAACTTGAAAGGAAGTAGCAGAGATTGCTGGTCCCTCTAGGGGGCGTATGTAGCCAGTAGAGTTACTCTGATCTGAAGACAGAGCCAGTCCTAAGCGTACCATGTAACGATGTAAATCAAACAAGCAATTTTCACCGTGATTAGTGTGTTAATCCATTTAACTAGTAGGCTTTAGAAGCATTTCGGCTACTACCATTGGACAATACACGGTGAGATGAACTACAACCGACACGAACACGAGTGACTTGTCACTTGCTGGTGTGAATTTGCGACCAAATGCAACCCAAAAATATTGCCTACCAAAGACGCTGCCTTTTGATTGGAACTCACCGAACGATTTTCATCAACTAAAAACCATATAAGATGGTAATTTTGGTGTCTTCAAATGATTTGGAAACGGAATCTTCCTTGTAGGATGTCTTCTGGGACAAGGGAAAAGCTGTGACGCACGCCTACACTCATGGAAAAGGGTTCCTCTTCGGTTCTTTTGGGGGTTAATGGTCCTAGATTTCTTTTTCCTTTATGGTATTACGAAACCTGTGTCGGTGGCTATCATTTCAGAAAAGTCATCAAAGCACGTGGAACTTCAGTGGAACAGACCGCACGTTCAGGAAACTCTGAGATGCGTTCAGCGTCGACATGAATGATTGATCTACAGTGGTTCTCCTAGGCTGCTGTTCTTGCTCTCTACTGTATGTGAAAGTCTGTTTCAGAAAAGAAACCCGCCTCCCTCTGTTCCGTCTTTTCATCTTCGCAGTCTTTCAGGTCGCGATGCAGGCCTGTTGTCGGAGATGAAAGCAGAGCAGGAAGCCTTTTTACCCAGACAAGACCCGTCTTTGGTTAAGAGACATGTACTCAGAAGTGATGACCCCTGTTGGTAAACAGTCGACGTGGGAAGATATGCCTGTTTGTAGGAGTGAGAACTGAAAGAATAGAGGTGTGGGCAGTTGTTCTTTTCTCAGAGCTCTCACTGTAAACTCTGATCTGGAGAATAGCTCAGGAAAAAAAAAAAAAAGAAAAAGAGAAAAAAAAAAAAAAAACAGCACCGGGAGACATCAGAAAGTCCTTTACTTTAAAAAAAGAAAATCACCAAACGAGAACATTCTCTTTTTTTTTTTTTTCCTCTCGGAGGTTTTTTTTGTTTCTCTGAAAGAAAAAGAGAACAGATTTGTAGGGATAAATATGACATTCATGCTCTCACTGTTTTCCTCACCATCTGTGTTTTTGTCAGGGAAAAGGACAGTGTCCTTGCTGACAGGTAAACTGCTGGTGTGGAGATCCCTAGGGACGATTCCCTAAACGGTATCCAACATGCACACACGCACACACACACACACACACACACACATACACAAATCCCCTGGGATTGGAGCTTTTCCTTGCTGTTCAATCACGCCTCATTCTGGACCGCCACATTGTTTCTTGCTGCTTCCCTGAAGTAATGGGAACGAAACCCAAGAGAGCGTGAGTGTTCGGCCTCGGAGGGCCATCGACTTTAAAACACAGACAGAGAGGACAGCCATGGGAATAATATCCGCTTAAAAGCTGGCAAGCACTGACAGAACTCTGCCTCTATCATGCTAATGGCCACCGCGCTGATAACACGGTGCATAAATTTCCACTTATGGAATTCAGACGCATATCTGCAGCCGGCTCCTCAGGTGGCAGCCATGATGTTTTGCTTTTTTATTTCTTCTGTGCCGTTTTTAGCTCCTGTAAAAGTGACCCTATGACACGGAAAGGACACAGTCGATTTAAAAAAAAAAAAAAAAAAGATGCTCAGGAAGAATATTTATTCATACGGAACAAAAAGTATGATTCCATGCTTATCTTTCACCTTACAGTTAGACATGAATTTAGTTCTACACGAATACTACACGGACACCATTTCTGATCTCCACCAAGAGCTGTATTCCTGGTCAGTCACTTAGGTTCAAAAGACGCATTAATATTTAGGCAGAGAAAATTCTTTCTATTTAGACTCAGTGTATTCGCGTGGTTAAGCGGATTTCCTGGGCGGCCCTTTCGGATTACATTTCCAACCGATTGAATCTCATTGATGTTTCTTTTTTTTTTAATGAGTAGACCTCTCAGTTATTTCAGTTATATCTAGACCAAGCGCCTTCTAACCCCTTACTTCAAGCTGTCATGTGATGTAGGTTGGGACGGATTCAAACGCAGATAAGAGCTTTATTAGAGAAAGGCAGACAAATCCAAATCGTGAAACATGGGCGTGGTCAAACAGGCAAATGGCCAGGCGATCGGCAAAAGGGCATAAACCAGGCAAAACAGAAAACGAGGACGAGAACGGGATCAAAACTATGGCACAGAAACAAGGAACAAAGGCATGGCACGGTGATAACACTCAATACTTCATGATGAACAAAGCTCATTTTCAGAGCGCTCTGTGAGCTCCAGAACTTTGCACGAGGGGAAATCGTGATAGAATCCCCCTCCACCAAAGGTGCTACTCCTGGAGCACCAGAAACACTCCCTCCCCTCAGGTCCTGGCCCTCAGGTCCTGAGGCACACCTTGTCCCACAGATAGCAGCCAAGGAGCAAGCATGAGGCTGGGGAAGGTTCTCCAGGCGCCTAGGAAGCACCCAGGTGTGGGAAGCTGGATCGTCAGCTTCCGTGGAACTTGAAGGCAGACCGACGTCCTCAGCCAAGCAGGGAGGCTGAGTGTCATTCTCCATCAACAAACCAAACATATACGGAGTCCGATCTAGACATAGCCAAACCCACGGGACCTCTGTAGCAGGCAGTGGGGATGGAGGTAAAGGTGGAGGAAAAGGATAAAAATGGTGTCCCATAAGTGGGGCCACGTTTATCTAAGCATGTACACGCAGCCAGGAAATGAAGTGGTGAGTCGAATGTCGAGTCAAAATGTTTTATTCCCATGCAAGCATATTGATATCACAACGATTAAATGTTTAGTTGTTTTGTTATGTTTTTTAAATCCCAACAGTGTCGACAGTGACGTGGCCAAAAATCAGAGGTGGTTCCAAAGCAGAAAAAATTGGCCGCGCTTTAGTGGAGGATTTCAGATAAAGAACAATTTGGTCTAAGTGCAGATTTGTGCACAATGAATCTGTACATGAGAGCTAACAGGATTAAAAAAAATGTCAAATTTCATTTCAGATTGTGTTGAAGTTTAAAGTTCGAATTGCAAATAAATGAGATATGCCTCCGTTTCTGGGCAAACTTCCTGAACGGTGCAAACAAAATCGCAGCAAGTGAAAATATAAATATCTTCAAGAGATCACAACACCTGAATATTGATCTATGTTACTATGGGCTGTAATCAGATCCGGCGATTTAAGATCGAAAGTCACATTATGCATATTCAGAGTCTGCTTAGACATACGCTTAATTCAATTTTGCATGTGCACCGTTCAGATTACACAAATCACTTTCTTGTAGGTCAGATCTCCAGGGTTGCCAGATCTTTCTTGAGTAGGGGAGTCCGAGATGGAGTTTGTCAATGGTGGACTAGATGCTTCTAGTCTACTTATCTGCTCCTTACATGAGATAATATCACACAGGCATGAAGGGTTTAAGTCTGAGTCGAGAATTTTAGATAAAATTCTGTCGTTTGTGTGCGCAAAACTTCTGACTAATGATTAATACCGGTGTGCACAATTTCAGTAAACTCAACTATAAACAAGCCCCGTAGCACTAAATTCCCTTCTCCCTTAAATCTGCTCCAGATTGTCTCCACACTAGCAGCATCATACACCACTGTGCTACAGTTCATAGCGATGGCCTCTGTCCAGCTCCAGAGGTAAGCACGTTTGATCTTCTGCATGTTGCGACAGGAAAGAGGTTGCCCTGTCCTTCCTGGTTAGGATTCAGCTTCCCCTCGGCATGTGCCAGCTGGGCTGAGGCTCTGTAACTCCTGACCTTAAATGTTGAACCGGGTGAAACAGGTGGCCTGATTGAGTACCAGAACTTTCCATATGACCCTCAGATCCTTTTCCCGATCAAGTTTGGCTACCAGAATGGTGAAACGGGGCAATTTGATTTGTATTTCTAAAAAAAAAAAAAAAAAAAAGAAAGAAAAGAAGATTTTGTTCAGGTTTGTACGAAGGCAATGAGTACAATAAGTACAATATCTTAAGTACTTAAGTTCAATAATTGTACTTTTAAGTAACTTAAGTACTTAGCTACAATAATCATAAGTACAATAAATTATGCACATTAGGTACAACAAAGTATTACAGTTTATTGCAATGTTTATAATGTATTTCTAAATTAGCAGAATGCATTATAAATAGTGTTTATGTAAGGAATAACACACATCATACCATGCTGTTATAGGAAAATGATCAACTTCAGGGTAGTGTGATTGACTGGTAACACTTTCTATGCAGGTCATATCTATAGTAAACACCTTCGTAACATGTTATTATGCATTTGGGTGTACGGGGTTGTACACAGGGGTTATAATGGGGTATAAGAGGGTACAGGGTAATACACAGGGGTTATAATGGGGTTAGGCGTTATACACAGGCGTTATGGGGGTGTGAGTGGGTAAGGGCTTATACACAGGGGTTATAAGGGTGTAAGGGGTTATACACAGGGGTTATAAGGGGGTAAGGGGTTATACCCAGGGGTTATAAGGGGGTAAGGGGTTATACACAGGGGTTATAAGGGGGTAAGGGGTTATACACAGAGGTTATAAGGGGGTAAGGGGTTATATACAGGGGTTATAAGGGGTAAGGGGTTATACACAGGGGTTATAAGGGGGTAAGGGGTTATACCCAGGGGTTATAAGGGGGTAAGGGGTTATATACAGGGGTTATAAGGGGGTGAGGAGTTATACACAGGGGTTATAAGGGGGTAAGGAGTTATACACAGGGGTTATAAGGGGGTGAGGAGTTATACACAGGGGTTATAAGGGGGTATGGGGTTATAAACAGGGGTTATAAGGGGGTAAGGGGTTATACACAGGGGTTATAAGGGGGTAAGGGGTTATACACAGGGGTTATAAGGGGGTATGGGGTTATAAACAGGGGTTATAAGGGGGTAAGGGGTTATACACAGGGGTTATAAGGGGGTAAGGGGTTATAAACAGGGGTTATAAGGGGATAAGTGGTTATATACAGGGGTTATAATGGGGTAAGGAGTTATACACAAGGGTTATAAGGGGGTAAGGAGTTATAAACAGGGGTTATAAGGGGGTAAGGAGTTATACACAGGGGTTATAAGGGGGTATGGGGTTATAAACAGGGGTTATAAGGGGGTATGGGGTTATAAACAGGGGTTATAAGGGGGTAAGGAGTTATACACAGGGGTTATAAGGGGGTGAGGGGTTATAAACAGGGTTATAAGGGGGTATGGGGTTATAAGGGGGTATGGGGTTATACACAGGGGTTATAAGGGGGTAAGGAGTTATACACAGGGTTATAAGGGGATAAGTGGTTATACGCAGGGGTTATAAGGGGGTATGGGGTTGTAAACAGGGGTTATAAGGGGGTAAGGAGTTATACACAGGGGTTATAAGGGGGTAAGGGGTTATAAACAGTGGTTATAAGGGGATAAGTGGTTATAAACAGGGTTATAAGGGGATAAGGGGTTATAAACAGGTGTTATAAGGGGGTAAGGAGTTATACACAAGGGTTATAAGGGGGTAAGGGGTTATACACAGTGGTTATAAGGGGATAAGTGGTTATACGCAGGGGTTATAAGGGAATAAGTGGTTATACGCAGGGGTTATAAGGGGGCATGGGGTTATAAACAGGGGTTATAAGGGGGTAAGGAGTTATACACAAGGGTTATAAGGGGGTAAGGGGTTATACACAGTGGTTATAAGGGGATAAGTGGTTATACGCAGGGGTTATAAGGGGGTATGGGGTTATAAACAGGGGTTATAAGGGGATAAGTGGTTATACACAGGGGTTATAAGGGGGTAAGGGGTTATAAACAGGGTTATAAGGGGATAAGTGGTTATAAACAGGGGTTATAAGGGGGTATGGGGTTATAAACAGGTGTGTTATAAGGGGGTAAGAGGTTATATACAGGAGTTATAAGGGGGTAAGGAGTTATACACAGGGGTTATAAGGGGGTAAGGAGTTATACACAGGGGTTATAAAGGGGTAAGGGGTCGTACACTGGGATTATAGGGAGTATAAGTCGGTAAGGGGTTATACACATTCTATAAATAATATTATAATATATAAATCCCTGCTATAAATAATAAGTATTATTTTTATGTGTTTAACGCCTTATGAATGCATTATAACATGTTTTGAATGTATCCATAAGTCATCGTGCATATGGACTTCATAGAGTGTTACCGCGTTTATTGTACGCGTAATGTAACGCTTTTAATTTTAACAATGTTATAAGGAACTATTCATGTACATATGTTTTTTTAAACAGCACGCACATGTACTGTACATACAGTATGTAATAAGACTCATGAATGAATTGTAACATGATATGAATGTGTTCATAGTTCATATGACCTTCATAGAGAGGTTCCTTTTCTCTGGAAGTAAAGCCTGATCTGTGTTAACACTGAAGTATATATATGCTTGTTAAAGGTGAAAAAAGGACAAGATAAAAAGATTTTGCATGTCAGAGACTCACCTGCTCCATGACTCATCTCTGTCCAAGCTGGCAGAGGGTTCAGCGGCTGGCTTCAATCCACATGTCAGTGTATGTTCTCTCTTTCCATCTCATCCACTCCTCAGAGAGAGAGAGAGAGAGAGAGAGAGAAAGAGAGGGAGGAACAAGAATCTAAAATTCAGTCAGTATGTGTTTAAGTAAGGAATTAAGCACTCCGTGTTGTTCTGTTACAGGAAAAGAATCACTGTTGGAGGGGTGTGATGAAGCGGAGTTACTCTTACCACCCTGAGTTAATTATTTCCCCATAACAGCACGTCCTACAGTATGCTCCCCCTCTTTAGCCAGTGATATGAATTTTTTTTATCCATTTATAGTATGTGTGTGTGATTGTGCCCTGCAATGATTGGCACCCCATCCAGACTGTACCCCACTTTGTGCCCGATACTCTCTGGGATATGCTCCAGGTTCCCCTCGACCCTGTAGGATAAGCGGTATAGAGCATGGATGGACGGACGGATGGATGGACGGACGGACGGATGGATGGACGGACGGATGGATGGATGGACGGATGGATGGTGTCCTTACAGTGAAAAAAAAAAAACACACGTTTTCTAAATGCTTTATGTGGAGCATCCGTTGTCCCTGCAAGTCCCTGCAAGTGAGCTGTTACTATAGAAACGATAATGTATTAGAACGAGTTCATTCATATAAATGAAAATGATAGAAAATTAGTCGACACTTTCTGACCAATCAGAATCCAGAATTCTACAGCACTGACCATCAGGAATCCTGAACACACTTCTTCTGCTGTAAGGTTAATCCAGCAAACAGCTGTGAGTCTCTCTCTCTCTCTCTCTCTCTCTCTCTCTCTCTCTCTCTCTCTCTCTCTCTCTCTCTCTCTCTCTCTCTCTTTCGCTCTGTTTCTCTCAGCCTCTCTGTCACTCTCTCACATTCACCGATTTTACACCTCAGTAAGAACACAGCGGTAACAATTTCTGTAGCATCTGCGTGTGTGCAGCTCGATATCATCAGCGCTGTGACACGTGAAGGGCTTTCGGCCTGAGCTACACGGCCCTGTCATTATCACATGTCCTCTGAGGAAACATGTTGAGACTCGTGTGTGTGTGTGTGTGTGTGTGTGACCTGCTTTTAGTCTACAGGCCTTAAGTGCATTGTGACACAGCGAGGATGGCGACACAACCCACTGAAATGAACAAATGTTAGATTACGAATAATCAGCATTAATCACTTCCTGTCGCGTGAAATTCACTTCCAGGAACCAACTTTGTGATGAAATAAATAATAATTATTGGAAGGCTATCTTTATAATACCCAAACATCTGTGTGAGGATTCAATAATGTAAAAATTAAAGAAAAAGAAATGATTAAATATCACGTTATGTTTATAAAATATCTAATATAATCTTTTACATGCTAAAATAAGTCTTTTCCTAAATGCTGAAGAATTGCTTTTCAGCCCTTAGGGGTCTGGATGAAAACACACAGAGTGAGAGAGAGAGAGGGAGAGAGAGAGAGAGAGAGAGAGAGAGAGAATGGATATCACAAACAGAAATTTTACAAATTGAGGAATTTTTTTGATAGATTTTTTTTTTTAAAAATCACGAATTTTGATGGACATAAAATACAACAACATTTTTTTTTTATTTAGAAAACTAAAGGATTTTTTTTTCTTAAACAAATAATGAATTTGTAAGGACATTTAAAAAAAAAAATAGCTGGATTAAAAGCTTTCTGAACATGTCTTTCAGAATGGAATAAGTTTGGCAGTTCTGCTGGGATCATCGTAAAGACGTGAGCATGTCGGCGTTTCACGACTCATCATCTCCAGCTTCGCCGTTTTTGTCATTTCTGTGCTTAATGACGGTTTAAACTCCACACGTTCGTCATTAACTCCACGCTAGCGGCTGTACTGCAAAATCATAACCTGCAGGATTGAATATTTACAGTAGATTAACTGAGACTGAGAGCATGACCATGAGATCTCACAGCATGTTTCAGACTGAGGACTCCTTACTGATTGCTCAGCACGCAGATAACATCATGCATATGCAAATAAGGACTGCTGTTCGTCAACGGGATTGGCTCTCGCACCCTGATGATACAAATGGCTTAAAGGCTTTTGATAACACACCACAAAGCCGCGGATTAACCCCTTTACTGCACGCTGTTGTCGTGTGTATAGCGGGTTATCTGGAATATACTGTACATCGAAATCGTTATAACTCCCACAGTCCTGTTCTCATTTATGTTGACATTTTATACCACAGTGTTGTTGAATTCTTCATTCTGATCGGTCAGTAAATGTTGACGCACTACAAAAAATGGATTAAAAACCCTGTCATTGAGATGTTAAACGAGATTTTTTTTAAAAAAATATATGGAAGGAGTCTCCAGTGTCAGCACTAAAGCTGTAAAGTTTTCTATAAGTTATCTTCGGGGTTGTTTTTTTTTTCCGTCTTATTAATTAAAAGTAAGAGACGGAAGACTGTTTAACGCCGTCATAATGTACAAAAGAACAGGTACTAACTATAAGCAGATAAAATGTACAATGTGTCCTTGTTTTTACGACATTATTATTAAACACTATTCTAAAATCGTTAATGTGGGCGGATTGCTGAGCTCTGTCGTCAGATGTTTTTTTTCTATAATAGCCTTGGAATAATACACTATTTAAGACTGTGTATTAATTTAAACTTCAGCTTTAAGGCTGATTAAAGTCAGCAGTCGATCAGATAAAGTCAAAAGTATTTGAAGCCCAGTTTAGTCACTGTGATTGACGCCTAACAAACAGAGTGATACAGACCCGTAATTAAATAAGGAAATAAATCCGTATGGATCTGCTCGCTCTGAGATCCTAAAGTGACTCTAAATGAGTGCTTTATTAAAGACAGGCACGCTCGCAGGATAAAACCGTTAAACCTACAGATAAAAGATTCATCGACAGCGCTCGTATTAACTGTATTAACTGTAAAAACGCAAAATATGTGCGATTAAAGTGCCTAATTAGAGTGATAAAGATTCCGATAAAATGAAGCCACACTTTCTACGAAGCTACGAAGGCATGCGTATCATGTTATAATGCACGCATAAGGCGTTAGACTTGTTTACAGATATTTATGAGAAGGTGGTACAGATTATATCAGTGTTTATAAGGCATTTATGCGTTTAAGTGTTAACAGAGAACATCGTAAGCAATGCGTATAACACAAGACCAAAGAAATAGTGCATTACGTGACACATAATTATTATTAAATCAACGCCATGTCCAAAGTTTTACTTCTCACAGCTACATTTTAGTAATATGATAATGATCACTTTCATTTAAATGGAAAAAAAAAAAAAAAAAAAAAAGGGAAATCAAATAAAAAATCATTTCCACACAGGTCATGGATAAAAATTAATTTATTAAAAATTACGAATTCAAATCATGTTATAAAGCATCTATAAGGTATTATATGCGCCATGCTTATGCATGTGCTTGTAATGCCTTCTATTAACAGTTTACAGATGTGTTATTAACATTGTTTTAAACTGTAAACTTTTCATAAATCATTTTAAAAATCGCACTAATGCCGTATGCAGTCATTATAACAGGTAGTGAATGTATTCGTATATCATTACACTGTACATATGGCCTTCATAGAAAGTATTACCGAAAAAAAAAAAAAAAAAACAATACCGGTTGCATAACACACTATACACTGGGTGAGCTCGGTGTCTCTGGTCGCTGGTGATGTAACGTGTTAATTACACTATTTATAATGTATTGTGTTAATAATTCATAATGCATAATAACGATATCTCTATGCACTTTCACAATGCATATAATGCCTTATGAATTTCTTATGACATGACATGAATGTGCTCATGGTTCATTATAAATATACAGAAGGTTTCAGTGTCATTTCTAACATGTCTCACTTCCTGAAATATTTCATAGGAAATTGTAGCGTATTTAAAATAAATTCAGCATAAAAATGTATGGTGTACCAAAACACCTGAACTCCTAAACTTAATCCTTAACCCCTAATCCTAACTCTTAACCTTAACCTTAACCCCTAATCCTAACTCCTAACCTTAACCTTAACCCCTAATCCTAACTCCTAACCTTAACCTTAACCCCTAATCCTAACTCCTAACCTTAACCTTAACCCCTAATCCTAACTCCTAACCTTAACCTTAACCCCTAATCCTAACTCCTAACCTTAACCTTAACCCCTAATCCTAAATCCTAACCTTAACCTTAACCCCTAATCCTAACTCCTAACCTTAACCTTAACCCCTAATCCTAACTCTTAACCTTAACCTTAACCCCTAATCCTAACTCCTAACCTTAACCCTTAACCCCTAATCCTAACTCTTAACCTTAACCTTAACCCCTAATCCTAACTCCTAACCTTAACCCTTAACCCCTAATCCTAACTCCTAACCTTAACCTTAACCCCTAATCCTAACTCTTAACCTTAACCCCTAATCCTAACTCCTAACCTTAACATTAACCCCTAATCCTAACTCCTAACCTTAACCCTTAACCCCTAATCCTAACTCCTAACCTTAACCCCTAATCCTAACTCCTAACCTTAACCTTAACCCCTAATCCTAACTCCTAACCTTAACCTTAACCCCTAATCCTAACTCTTAACCTTAACCTTAACCCCTAATCCTAACTCCTAACCTTAACCCTTAACCCCTAATCCTAACTCTTAACCTTAACCTTAACCCCTAATCCTAAGTCCTAACCTTAACCCTTAACCCCTAATCCTAACTCCTAACCTTAACCCTTAACCCCTAATCCTAACTCTTAACCTTAACCCCTAATCCTAACTCCTAACCTTAACATTAACCCCTAATCCTAACTCCTAACCTTAACCCTTAACCCCTAATCCTAACTCTTAACCTTAACCTTAACCCCTAATCTTAACTCCTAACCTTAACCCTTAACCCCTAATCCTAACTCCTAACCTTAACCCTTAACCCCTAATCCTAACTCCTAACCTTAACCTTAACCCCTAATCCTAACTCCTAACCTTAACCCCTAATCCTAACTCCTAACCTTAACCTTAACCCCTAATCCTAACTCCTAACCTTAACCCTTAACCCCTAATCCTAACTCCTAACCTTAACCTTAACCCCTAATCCTAACTCCTAACCTTAACCCCTAATCCTAACTCCTAACCTTAACCTTAACCCCTAATCCTAACTCCTAACCTTAACCCTTAACCCCTAATCCTAACTCTTAACCTTAACCTTAACCCCTAATCCTAACTCCTAACCTTAACCCTTAACCCCTAATCCTAACTCCTAACCTTAACCTTAACCCCTAATCCTAACTCCTAACCTTAACCTTAACCCCTAATCCTAACTCTTAACCTTAACCTTAACCCCTAATCCTAACTCCTAACCTTAACCCTTAACCCCTAATCCTAACTCTTAACCTTAACCTTAACCCCTAATCCTAACTCCTAACCTTAACCCTTAACCCCTAATCCTAACTCCTAACCTTAACCCTTAACCCCTAATCCTAACTCCTAACCTTAACCCTTAACCCCTAATCCTAACTCTTAACCTTAACCCCTAATCCTAACTCCTAACCTTAACCTTAACCCCTAATCCTAACTCCTAACCTTAACCCTTAACCCCTAATCCTAACTCCTAACCTTAACCTTAACCCCTAATCCTAACTCCTAACCTTAACCCCTAATCCTAACTCCTAACCTTAACCCTTAACCCCTAATCCTAACTCCTAACCTTAACCCTTAACCCCTAATCCTAACTCTTAACCTTAACCTTAACCCCTAATCCTAACTCCTAACCTTAACATTAACCCCTAATCCTAACTCCTAACCTTAACCCTTAACCCCTAATCCTAACTCTTAACCTTAACCTTAACCCCTAATCCTAACTCCTAACCTTAACCCTTAACCCCTAATCCTAACTCCTAACCTTAACCCTTAACCCCTAATCCTAACTCCTAACCTTAACCTTAACCCCTAATCCTAACTCCTAACCTTAACCCCTAATCCTAACTCCTAACCTTAACCCCTAATCCTAACTCCTAACCTTAACCTTAACCCCTAATCCTAACTCCTAACCTTAACCTTAACCCCTAATCCTAACTCTTAACCTTAACCCCTAATCCTAACTCCTAACCTTAACCCTTAACCCCTAATCCTAACTCCTAACCTTAACCTTAACCCCTAATCCTAACTCCTAACCTTAACCTTAACCCCTAATCCTAACTCCTAACCTTAACCCCTAATCCTAACTCCTAACCTTAACCCCTAATCCTAACTCCTAACCTTAACCTTAACCCCTAATCCTAACTCCTAACCTTAACCCTTAACCCCTAATCCTAACTCCTAACCTTAACCCCTAATCCTAACTCCTAACCTTAACCCTTAACCCCTAATCCTAACTCCTAACCTTAACCTTAACCCCTAATCCTAACTCCTAACCTTAACCTTAACCCCTAATCCTAACTCCTAACCTTAACCTTAACCCCTAATCCTAACTCCTAACCTTAACCTTAACCCCTAATCCTAACTCCTAACCTTAACCTTAACCCCTAATCCTAACTCCTAACCTTAACCCTTAACCTTAACCCCTAATCCTAACTCCTAACCTTTACCTTAACCCCTAATCCTAACTCCTAACCTTAACCCTTAACCTTAACCCCTACCCCTAATCCTGGAACTTTTTGTTTGTTTTGTTATTGGTGACAGTGCTGACGCTTTTGTCTATAAATGGGCAAACTACAGTAAAGCTGCACAACTACACCTAGCATAAAATACACTAATAAACACAACACACTTCTATATACAATAATACAATAAAAAAAAAATACGTATTTCCTAATAATACCAATAATAAAAATATGAGCACATGGCTAGGTTTTTGTTGCGAGCCAAAAAGCAATTTGTTCATGGTAATATCATATTGATGAATTAACATCGGTATTAGTATAAGTTTCTGCCAAAACATTCTGGAATATTCTTTAACTGCAGAGACAGAATTAAGTGAGAAAAAAGTGTCGAAGAACCGAGGCAGGTTGTGCATAATGTTGATTTCTTTACTAACATGAAGCTGAAAGATTAAAATATGCAAAAAGCAAAAAAAATATTTAAAAACATATTAATATGTTCTCTTTATAGTTGTATTTTTAAAGTGTTTCAGTTTTACAGACTTTTTTAAATTAAGTTAATTATTTGTTACATTCAGCAAACAGAAGTAACTCTATACTGAAGCAAATGTACGGCAATAATAAAAACAATAAATAATAAACCATAAACAATATAGCCCACTCTCACAGCCGGGTAGCTAACGTGTGATGAACTGTGAAGCTACATTATATAAAAATAGCTGAAGTCAAATCCATCATTGCTTACAGGCAAACAGCTAGTTCTATTTTAAAATGTAAAATAAAATAAAAAAAACACTAGCGCCTCAGTGTGAACGCACCCCGCTGTTACTCTTCATTGTCACGCAGGAAATACTGATAAACTTACAAAAGTAGTGAAGCTGAAGTATTTCAGCAAATATATAGCTATATATACATCCAGTATATATCATCCAGTATATAGCATCCAGTATATATCATCAAGTATATATCATCAAGTATATATCATTCAGTATATATCATCCTGTATATATCATCAAGTATATAACATCCAGTATATATCATTCAGTATATATCATCCTGTATATATCATCAAGTATATAACATCCAGTATATATCATCCAGTATATATCATCCAGTATATATCATTCAGTATATATCATCCAGTATATATCATCCAGTATATATCATCCAGTATATATCATCAAGTATATATCATTCAGTATATATCATCCTGTATATATCATCAAGTATATATCATCAAGTATATATCATTCAGTATATATCATCCTGTATATATCATCAAGTATATAACATCCAGTATATATCATTCAGTATATATCATCCTGTATATATCATCAAGTATATAACATCCAGTATATATCATCCTGTATATATCATCCAGTATATATCATTCAGTATATATCATCAAGTATATATCATTCAGTATATATCATCCTGTATATATCATCCAGTATATATCATCAAGTATATACCATCCAGTATATATCATCAAGTATATATCATTCAGTATATATCATCCTGTATATATCATCCAGTATATATCATCAAGTATATACCATCCAGTATATATCATCAAGTATATATCATTCAGTATATATCATCCAGTATATATCATCCAGTATATATCATCCAGTATATATCATCCAGTATATATCATCAAGAATATATATCATCCTGTATATATCATCAAGTATATAACATCCAGTATATATCATCCAGTATATATCATCAAGTATATATCATCCAGTATATATCATCCAGTATATATCAAGTATATATCATCCAGTATATATCATCAAGTATATATCATCAAGTATATGTCATCCAGTTTATATCATTCAGTATATATCATTCAGTATATTTCATACGGTATAAATCATTCAGTATATATCATCCAGTTTATATCATCCAATATATATCATCCAGTTTATATCATTCAGTACATATCATCCAGTATATATCATCCAGTATATATCATCCAGTTTATATCATCCAGTTTATATCATTCAGTACATATCATACAGTATATATCATTCAGTATATATCAGTCAGTATATATCATCCAGTTTATATCATCCAGTTTATATCATTCAGTATATATCATACGGTATATATCATTCAGTATATATCATTCAGTATATATCAGTCAGTATATATCATCCAGTTTATATCATCCAGTTTATATCATTCAGTATATATCATCCAGTATATATCATCCAGTATATATCAGTCAGTATATATCATCCAGTATATATCAGACAGTATATATCATCCAGTATATATCATCAAGTATTTAACATCCAGTATATATCATCCAGTATATATCATTCAGTATATATCATCCAGTATGTTCAGTGAGTGAGCAAATCAATTATTTTGTATTTTAATTGAATGTAAATTTTATTTAATTGTAAGAGTTTCTCATTTTATTCCTTCATGGTTAGTGGTATATAATCTCTCTCTCTCTCTCTCTCTCTCTCTCTCTCTCTCTCTCTCTCTCTCTCTCTCTCTCTCTCTCTCTATCTATCTATCTCTCTCTCTCTCTTCATTTGTCTATCACTCTCAGTTCACTCACTGCTTTTTCCATCTGTTTGTCACTCTGTCTCTCTCTCAGTTTCTATCAGCCCATCTCTCATGCACTCTTTTAATTTGTCTATCACTTTGTTGGCCTATCTCTCTATCTTTCCCTCACTGTCTCTCCACCTCTCTCTCACTCTGTATATCTCACTCTCTCTTGCTCTCTCTATCTGACTCTGTCTCTCTTTGTCCCTCTCTCTCTATTTGTCAATCACTCTCATTTCACTTACAGCTTTTTCCATCTCTCTCTCTCTCTCTCTCTCTCTCTCTCTCTCTACCTGTCTGTGTGTGTGTGTGTCTGTGTGTGTGTGTGTGTGTCCCGACCTCCGTCTCTCTCGAGTAGATCAGGGTCACACCGAAGGCCGCGCTGAAGCACCACTCAGGGCTCTTTTCTTTTTTCCTCGCCTTCACATCATTTTTATTCCTCTTTCTTAGAGTGGCTTCTCTTCCTTGGAGCATCTCTTCTACACATTTACCTGAGATTCACACTAAAGCTGAGAGGCCAAGAGAGCAGGTGCGACACACACACACACGCACACACACGCACACACACGGCTCAAAGATATACGAGCGTGTATGTTAGTGTAGTTAACATGGAGGAGAGGAGAAAAGCTACTACCTGCTCTCAGCATGAGACCTACAGCTGCATCAGCCACCTGGCTCAGCTCGCTTTAACTGATGGAAAAACGTCTGGAGAGCTGTAAAATACCAAAGCGACCCCAGAAAGGAGCGCTACGGCAAAACACCAGACAAAAACACGGACCAAAATCCATCCGAATTTCACAGTGGCTGAATTCAGCCAAATAAAAACCCTGAAAAAATGGCCAGCGTTTCACTGATAAATGAAATATGTTCATCTCGACTCCTTCATCACCTCACCTTCACATTTTCCTTCAAAGATCGTCGTAAAAACAAGCGGTCTGCCTAATGCCTACTGTCATAGTAGCGCTCATATTCTTAAATTTATATCCACACTGATAGAACTTTGTTGTCAGCCATCTTTGGTCTCAACGGCACTAAATAAGCTGCCGATAACGTGAGCAGGTCACATGATGTATTCTAAGACTATTGATCTCATATTATGACCTTTTACAACGTGTGCAGCAGCAAAAATCAGGTTAAAAGATCATACATCCAGTTTGTAAGTCCAGTTTAAAGGTGGTCGTGGTTTTTGGAAAGTTACATGTCGTAGTGGAATGGACATTCAAAATGTCCGCCACGCTCCTGCGCCTTCGCATCATCATCAAAACAGAGAAGAGCGCTTACATGCTTCGTACGGACGATTTAAAAAAAAATGAATGCGATATCCCAAAATACGACGATGGAAACATAGCTAATGAAAGTCAGAACTTGTATTTCTTTAATATTTGTCAGTAATGTTGTTGTTGTTGTTTTTTTTCTAGAATTAGATTGCATTATAAATGTAGAAGTAGGCGGGGCATCTATCAGTGGAATTGCAAGGAAAACACTTTCTCACGGTACAATGCTGGAATGTTTTTAAGTCTTGAGACATTTTTTTATTCATTTTCAGATCTCTATCCAGTCCAAGCGTTCGTGTTTGACCTGGTGATGGGTTTCCCTGACCTGGCGTACGTTTACGATACGGCTGAGCCGATTCAGAACGAAAGCTGGTGGGAAATCCCATGCTGTTTACATATGTGGCTTTATTTTCATATCAAAACTGTCCAGCAGATGTGTCTCATATTTACACCTAGTGATTTTTATAGAAAGGAAGTTGATTAAATGTGAAATATTTAACCATGGGGTTTTTTTGTTTTCCCCATTAGATCTCAATCAGAACGTTTCAACCAATCAACACGTACTTTGGTTCACACACAAACACAAACACACACATTTCACAGAGTCTCTTACCCGTGGTGATTTATCTAATCATCAACGTTGACAGTTCAAATTAGGTTTTTGGTGGGGTTGATAAGGTTGATAAGGCCATATTGCTTTTCTTACTGGTGTCTTGTTTTTCATTGGGAAGAATGGCAAAGAGAGAGAGAGAGAGAGAGAGAGAGAGAGAGAGAGAGAGAGAGAGATGACCAGGTGATGATGCCCCTGAGCAAACTGGGCCAGACATATAAAATTAATGGTGTAATCTGGGCTATGGGGCAGATATGGCCTCCGCTTTGAGAGAAACAGAATGAACCTGGAACTTTCAGTGGAATCTCCTAAAGCTTCAATCAGGGAAGTTAAAGTGCACTGTGAGCGCCCGAGGGCTTAGCAGGCGGAGTTTAGTGGAAAAGTTCTCTTTGTCTGTCTGAGGTCTTTCAGGCCTCATCCAGACGTACACGGATGTTTTTGAAAGCGTAGGCTTTTCTTTGTATTTTCGCTACAGCGCTTTGGATCACTGAAAACGAAGCTTTTAAAAAACACCCTCAAAGACATTTTACAACATTGACACAATTTTTGTGTAGATGGGAAAAAACAGATGGCTGTTGTGGTTTCATATAGTGTTTATCATGGCTGCTGAGCAGGTTGTTTCTTTTGTAGTTGGCCAGTAAAAGATAAGTCATTGACTAGTCATGTTTTGGGGGGATGGTGGAGTTTGCAGGTTCTCACTGTGCTTCAGGGGTTTCCTCCAGGACCTCCGGTTTCCTCCCCCAGTCCAAAGACATGTATTGTTGGATAATTGGCATGTCCAAATTGTCCGTAGTGTGTGAATGTGTGCGTGATTGTGCCTTGCGATGGATTAGCACCCTGTCCAGGGTGTCTCTGCCTTGTGCCCCGAGTCCCCTGGGATAGGTCCAAGGCTCCCCGCGACCCTGTGGAAAATGGATGGATGGATGGATGGATTGGTGGGTGGATGGATGGATGGATGGATGGATGGATGGATGGATGGATGGATTGGTGGATGGATGGATGGATGGATGGATTGGTGGGTGGATGGATGGATGGATGGATGGATGGATGGATGGATGGATTGGTGGATGGATCGATGGGTGGGTGGATGGATGGTTGGATGGATGGGTGGATGGATGGATGGATGGATGGATTGGTGGGTGGATGGATGGATGGATGGATGGATTGGTGGGTGGATGGATGGATTGGTGGATGGATTGATGGATGGATGGATGCATTGGTGGGTGGATGGATGGATCGATTGGTGGGTGGATGGATGGATGGATAGATGGATGGATGGGTGGATGGATGGTTGGATGGGTGGGTGGATGGATGGATGGATGGTTGGGTGGATGGATGGTTGGGTGGATGGATCTTTTCCATAGTTAAATCTCAACATGACTCAAAACCTGATTTGTATGTTTAGTGAAGTTAAATTCTGATAAAAAAAGAAGTCAACTTGTCAATCAACATCCATACACAGGCTCCAAAAGTAAATAAATCTGCCCAAAATTCATAACTTTGTATGCCATATTACACATATTATAAACATTTCACAGTTTAAGACTGTGCCGATTCTTAAAATGGACTCATGTGGACGACGTTTCTGCTGAAATCACTGATACTGGAACTGAGAGTGCACAGCATGGAAGCTTGTGTCCAACAACAGAGTCCTCCTCATAGCTGTGTCCTTCTTGGCTGAAGATTATAAAGTCTACAGCAGATTATTTCCAACATGTTCAACTCCAGCCATCCGAGAATGAGTCTCTAAACTAAACTGACTGGAACAGAGGAGTCATGTGGAACCTGTGGCTCCGAAAGCTCGCTTTCATCCAGTGCACATGATTTTATTTCAATTTTATTTAGCTTTAAAGAACGACAAAAATAATTATTATGAGAATGGGCAGGAGTGAGATTAAAGCTGCCTCACGCGACACATTTACACTTCATACAATGTGAAATCCAAGTGATAACATTTTACTATAGAAAAAGAACATGTAAAAAGATGAGAATTTTGCCAGTACCAGAAAGTCCCATCTATCATTCATTCATTCAGCTTCAGTAAGCGCTTTGTCCTGGTCAGGGCTGCGGTGAATCCGGAGTGTAACCCAGGAACACTGGGTATGTAACATATCAGACTGAGGAGGAGAGCGGAGATCTGTGTGTAAAGGTCTTTATTAAAGATCAGGGCAAACAGAACAGGCAAAATCCAAAGACGAGCCAGGTCAGCAGCAAAGGTACAAAGGATAATCCAAAAGGGTAAACCACAGAATAAAGCAAGGGTACATACACTTAGAGGCAAATTACTCAATGATAAGTCTCAGAATTTTCAAAATGTAATGCTTGTAAGACTTCGCACTGACTAGGTCCATTCATTCCATCCATTTTCCATACCGCTTATCCTACACATGGTCGTGGGGAGCCTGGATCTTGTCCGAGGGAACTCGAGGCACAAAGCAGGGGACACTCGGGACGGGGTGCCAACCAATCACAGGGCTCAATCGCACACCCATTCACACACTACAGATGTGCATGTGCTTCCTAAACAGTCAAAGCTTTGGAAAAGAAACGGAAGTAATGTCAGAGGTCACGCTAAAACTCTGGTGACCTCTGCTACCGTGGACGTGACTTATCCTGAGTGAATTGTGTGGCTTCATCTCTTCATCGGAAATATTTCCAGACCGACAAAGGGCTTTCTTTACCGTCTGCTTCGCAGCACCACAGTGCTGACTAGTGTCTAGTCGAGTAGTCTATGCAACTCCTCAGCGAGGCCAGATATAAGTAATTCAACTCGACATATTCATGCCTTCATATCACTGCAAACCAGATATAGAGCTTTCATCTGCAGAGGAGCTGTCCCGTGATTTACCCTGCACGGTCGGTGTTAATGCTAGACCACGGTTCATTTAGTAGTTATGTGTTCATTTCAACTGCTACTGAAGTCGCTACACTCATCACGATCATGCCGTCCTCCTTCAGCTGGCGGTTCACGCGCCCGGCCGTGCAATCATCCCACCGCTCTCCAGAAACATGACATTTGAGTGCGCATTAGCACAGCAGAGCAAACACGGCGGCAGAATCAACACCGCAGCGTCTCTCTCAGCCCCTGAGGCCTTGCAGAGAGATTATTAAATTTGCCCCTTTCCCACTCCGGCTTTCCAGCTTCCACGGCTGCTGTGTGCAGGAAGCACAAGGAGACGGCAGATTTGTTCCGTCTCTTTCATCTCAGAGCTCGGATAATCCTGAGCGCTTTTAAAGGCGAGCGGTGGAAAGAAGCGATGGCTTTAATTGTGCATATGTTCCGTGGGCTACAAGCAGCGTGCCCTGGCACTCGTTTACCTCGCAACTACTCCCTCATTCTTTATTGGCTTTCCAATATTATAAAAAAAAAAACAAACAAACAAAAAAACAAACGAGTGTTAGTAGAAAGTTAGGCACAAGGGAAAACGGACGCTAATCCAACTCTGTGTGTGTGTGTGTGTGTGTGTGTGTGTGTGTGTGTGTGTGTGTGTGTGTGTGTGAGATAAAGCATATGGTGCGTTTAGGCTCCTGTTTCTCCAACAGCACGGAAAATAAACATAATAGCATATTTTGAGAAACTGAGGAGATGATTACATGAAGAAGCTATAATTACTGTGTGAAGAGAGCCCACCATGGCACCCTAATGAAGTGGCATTAATTGGGTGAGTATCTACACACACACACACACACACACACACACACACACACATACACACACTCTTGAATACTAATGTTACAAAACTGCACACCATAATTTAAACAATTGTATTAATATCTTTGTGCGTGTGTGTGTGTGTGTGTGTGTGTGTGTGTTGGCACTTTTCCTCGTTCGCAGTATAAAAGAGGGCGAGTGTTAGGGTGTGGAAAAGTGCTGTCAATGGCTCTGGCAGCCCTGCGGTGGTGTATATGTGTGTGTGTGTGTGTGTGTGTTTCTACTGGGTACAGTGTGTCAACATGAGCGTTAGCCTCAATAAGCACTTGGTAACTAAGCAGCTAAATTGAGAACAGTTGGATCTCTGGAATGAACGCAGTTCTGTATTGCGTTGTTTAGACACGCCAGATGTTGATGTTCCCCACATACAGTAAGCTGGGCTTTGTGTTCTTTTCCGAGCGCTAATGAAATGAACCAGAGCATATGGATTTGACTGAAGTGCTAAGAATAAGACATTAATTTAGGTCATAATGTCGGATAATAGCGAAATAAGTACACAAACAGCGATTAATGTTTAAATGATATTTATTGCTATACTTGCGATACTGACAAACACAGAGGCCACGCCTCTTTCACTACAACTGCTAGGCTTAGACTTACATAAAGATTAAATGATTATTGCTTTTAAGCAGGTGTACACAAGATGGCTGCATGTCTTGGCGACATAGCACTTAGTCCCAAATCGCGTACTAGACCATAATTTAACTCTAATCTCAGATCACCTTCAACCTTATTGAAAGTCTGTTTTGCGTACCAGTCTTAGTAATACTACGCGTCTAAAAATACTGACTCATATACAGTGTTGCGCAAATGTATGTACAGCAAGAGAAATGCTGTAGAGCAACGATGCCTTCAACTATAATGAAATGAAATGTTTCTCCATTTTAAAAAATACTATAAAGAGTAATAAACGAAATAAAGGTGAAATGAGGTGTAAGTTTTATCGAGGAACTTACACAACCAGACACGGTTTTTCTGGAGACTTTGATTGTCGCACTCGCTTCTTATTTATGCAGGAAAATCCAGCAGACTTCATTGTGTTTTTTTGTCTGAAAAGTGTCTCTTACCGCTTAAGATACTGCTTTCTTTACTGACATACAAACATTTTTCTGTAACATTTCATTTTATGCTGGAAAACGAATGTTTGGGAATCTAAAATGTTCTTGTATTGACTCGATAATGTAGATGTCATAAAATAAAAAAAATCTATAACAAAGTTTGTACTAAAATAAATAAAATCGGGTGGTTAAAAACTTTTGCACAGTACTGTATAATAGCTTGATGCTTTCATTTTCTCACCATAGATTAGTTACAATCCTTGGCTTCAGACAAAGCACGGAGCTTAATGGTTGGCTTTGAAAGGTCAGCTGTCAACAGCTTTGAGATGTAAAAGCTTTCCCAAAGCTCATGTTCAAACCTTTCATTGCGAAATTCTAAATAGCAAAGTAAATAAATAAATAAATAAATGCAACCCACAATAGTTTTACAAGTTTGCTGATGAAGCACGAGTTCATCCTCCTCCACATGGCCTTTATGTTTGAATATTAATTACGGTCAGAAGTCGCTTGCGGTCTGTTTTCATCACAACAAACTGCAATTAGTGCCAGGGTAGGATAATGGTGCATAAATGAACAAATAGGAAAACTCAAAAAAGTAGTTATGCTAACGCTAAAAATTCTAATTGTCCCCAACCAACTAGCTTCAATTAGAACTATGTATTTTCATTACATTTACAAATGTAGTTCAGTTATTCGTTTCAAAGCATACTTATGTTTTTGTAATTTAACATAATACTGTCATAAAAGGAGCGACGGCATCCATTTTGTTTGTTTATTTATTCAACACAAATGTTGAATCTGGGCCAGTGCAAGACACTCGAGTCTGGGCTGGAACATATATCCAATCTGTAATACTGAATGAATGTGTGTGGTGTAGACCACCCTGCCGCAGCACACACATCCTGTAAGGGTACTCCTTTGGACAAAAACCTTGAAAAGGTGACCCCCCTAATGGAATGAGCCCTTATGCCCAGAGGCGTAGCGAGACCGCGCGCCTCATAAGTGATAGAGATTGCTTCCACTATCCAATTAGAGATGCTCTGCTTCGACACAGCATCACCTCTACTGTCGCTGCCAAAGCCGACCAGAAGCTGCTCCTGACTTACGCCACTGACCGGAGCGGTGGACGTAAGTACAGACCCTTACTGGACACAGTAGGTGCAATTTCTCTTGTTCCGGTGTGAGGAACGGAGGAGGGCAAAAAGCCTGCAACACTACTGTCGGGGCAGCAGACGTAGGCACTTAAGGAATATATCCGGCCTAGGATACAGGAGGGTCAAGGCTAATCCAGGGTCAAAGTCAAAGCAGGAAGGGCAACAGAGAGAGCTTGTAGATCTCCTACTCGCTTGAGAGATGTCAGGGCCAGCAGAAGAGCTAGCTTTAGAGTCAGAAGCTTCTCTGAGGCTGACTCTAAGGGCTCAAATGGGGGACCTTCCAGGACCACAGAAAGGTCGCAGGAAGGTATGCGTGGTCTGCAGATCGGCCTCAGCCGCCTGACCCCACTTATAAACCTCGATGTTAGAGGATGTTGCCCCACAGAGGCTCCATCAATAGGGGCGTGGCACCTTCTGACAAGAAATGACATACATTCTTTGGGATAATAACCAAAAGCCTGACCGACTCTTTACCTCCGTATTACATAAAACAATAACCCGCTCAATAAGTCCACCATTTATTGACTGTTTATTAAGTGGTTTATACATTTCTTTCTTGTTCGCCGAGTCTGGAGTGAAAAAGGTTGACGGCTTGTGTGAAAGAGAAGTCGACATCATCCGTTGGAAACTACAGATGCAGAACGAAACAGTAATAACGAGACAGATGGCTACCTTAATAGGCAAATCTATGCAGATTTTATTATCATATATTAAGATTGTGCGCTTCCACACATTTTTTTGTTATCATGTCTCTCTCTCTCTTGTCATGCACGAGGGTCAGCGTTGTCACGGTAATCAAATCATCCTCATTTAGCCAGAGGTAATCCTAAGATTCACACCCCGTGGCTAAATTAAATCATTTCCTTCTTTGCCAACCTGCGGTAATTATGTACCGATGAATTATTCATAGGACGAGGGTGGAAATAATAATTTTTAATCAACTTTTAAGTCGGTGAGAGATGGACAGCACAGACTGACTGTTCTGTGTTTGTGTGTGTGTGTGTGTGTGTGTGTGTGTGTGTAGGAAGCATCATGTCCTACTTCCTCCCTCCACTTCAGCGGTGTGCTGTTGTCATGGTGATGTGTGCATGTGTCACCTTGGAGTTTGGTTTGCTCTGACTAATTTGGCTAATTAACAGTGTGACTGTGGCTCTGTGGGATCTGTGTGCTTCTCTCTGAGGACACACACACACACACACACACCAATGTAACTGTGTCTCGTGTGTATCTACACTACTGTATGTCCACCTGAGGTAAACGCTGATTGGTTGGCAAAGAGGCGTGTCCGATTGTGTACCTAGAAACCTTTCTTCTGTGTGTTTTATCAAGGATACATATCGTAGAAAACAATCAATCTTTCAACAATACAGTGTAAACGATAAAATAATGCATTAACACATCCCGCGATTAATATTTCCTATAGACATGTTGGAGACATGAAAGCTTTCCATTCTACAGTGTACAGATTGGCTGTTTTTTTTTTTTTTTCTCTCGACATTTCTTTCCTCATTCTGATGTTTGATGTGAACCTTAACTAAAGCACTTGACCTCTATGTGGATGACTTCATGCATTGCGCTGCCGCTGCCTGATCGGCAAATTGAATAAATGAGTAATGAACGAGTAATATGAGTGTATAAAATAAACCACAGTACTACTGAGCTTAGGGAAAGTGAGCTAATTAGTTAACGTAAGATGTTTTTTTTTTTTTTCCGTTTAATCGATTATCTTGGATTAAATTATGAGCTCCATGCGCATTTGGTGTTTTAAGTTTATTACGTATTTACTTACTTACTTAGTTATAGTCTAATCATGAGGATACCAGTTAAAATATTAACCCTCAATTAATATAAGTAAGATCCCCTCCGAAAGATCCACACCATTTCCATTCATTTAATATTGAATCGTAAATATTAAAGCGATACTGAAGGGAAAATGTATGATATGGGATGAAGAATTGATTCAATGAAATATTGCGATACTCTACATGCACAATATTATTATCTCAGAGACTTCACGGCTGTGCGCTGCAGTGTAGAACGAAACTAGGTACGGAAATAGGTAATTATATCAAGCACGTGATTACGCATCGCTGTGATTTCATATTTATGTAAATTATGCGAGCTTTCAGGTAATGTTTATATGAAGAGAATTTTAACAGAAATTGGAACTCTTTAAAAAAAAATTACGTTTACATCCTAAATTGTGTGTGTGTGTGTGTGTCTGATAGGAGGCGCGTAATGAAGATGGTGTTAATTGGCCGGGGTACATCGGGGAGGAAAATAAAATGAGACTGGAGGACTGAAGACGAGGGAGGGCGAAATGAGCAATAAAGTTAAGTGTTTAGTTTTAAATGAGGCCAGCAGCCTTCACCCAGTACAGCCACTTAATGAGGACATGCTAAAATTACACACACGCTAGTGCTAACTGTCTAACACACATACACACACACACACACACACACACACACACACGCATACGCGTAGCCCAGTTGCAACGAGAAAATGCATTCATTAAATGATTGATAGCTAATAATAATGTGCATCTCTGCAGGAATATTATTATAAATAAAGTGATTAGTTTGGAGATAGAGGGTGCGATGTGGGGTTTTTTTTTTTTTTACACAAATGAAGCAAATAGTTTGTAAAGCTCAGGCCAAGCAGGAATGTTTCCACACTGCGTTAATGAACATTCCGCACCTTTTCGCATAACGAATACATGTCCTGAACGCCATTACAGTTGCAATCAAAATGATTCAACCCCATTGTAAATCAGGTTTATTGTCAACATTTACAGACTTTCAGTTTTTTGCAGTGAACAAATCAAACAAAAGCAACTGAAACAGTTGAACACAACGAATGTTTCAAGTGGTTCCCCAAATTCAACTGACAATGCGACGTATAATGATTTGTCCAGTTTCAAAATGATTCACCCCCTTCATGGCGAGCATCTTTAGTACTTAGTGGAGCTCCTTTTCCTGTTATGACCTGCTGCTTATGAGATGCAGAGCTTCTGCAGCGTTCCTGAGGAATCTTCTCCCGTTCCTCGTGAGCATTGTCCTCCAGGTCAGTAATATTCTTGGGTTTGCGTGCTGCAACCGCCTTCTTCAAATCCTACCAGAGATTTTCTATGGGGTTCAAGTCAGGTGACTGTGACGGCCCTGTAGAATCTTCCAGGACTTCTTCTGCGACCAAGCCTTGGTGGAATTTGAGGTATGCTTGGGATCATTGTCCTGTTGGAGGGTCCGATGACGCCCAAGCTTCAGCTTCCTCACAGACGGCGTGAAGTTTTCTCCTAGGATTTCCTGACACTTCAATGAATCCATCTCACCTTCCACACGCTGCAGGTTTCCAGTGCCAGAGGATGCAAAGCAGCCGCAGAGCATCACCGAGCCTCCACCATGCTCGACTGTGGACAGAGTGTTCTTTCTTCATTCTTCTTCCTCCAGACGTACCGCTGATCCATCGTGCTGAAAAGTTCCAGTTTAGTTTCATCGCTCCACAGAACAGAATCCCAAACCTTCTGTGGATTATTTATGTGATTTTGAGCGACTTTTCTTGTACTTTTGGGTCAGTAGTGGTGAACGTCTTTTACAGTCACTCGAGGGTTTTTCACAACCTGCCTTCTCACAAATCTGCTTGCAGCCATGGATATCTTCCTTTTTCTGCCCCGTCCAGGTGTTTCACAAATTTTCTGCGCCTAGCCAGTTCAGGTATTTCATGTGTTCCAGCTCAAGCTCACCTGCTGCAACTAATGAAGCCCTTGATTAGTTTAGCATCAGGTGTGCCTGAGACAACACCTGTTCTGCATATTTGTGTTGTGAGGGATTCTATTCGGGGGGGGGGTAATTTTGAGAATGGAGAAATCATTATGAGTTGCATTTTCAGGTGAATTTGGGGAAACCACTACAAGCATTCGTTGTGTTGAACTATTTCAATCACTTTTGTTTGATTTGTTCATCGCAAACAGCTGAAAGTCTGAACAATTTTGACAATAAACCTGATTTGCAATGTGGGGTGAATCATTTGGATTGCAACTTTAAGTCCATTTTCAGTACCAAGGCCTTTTCCAACCTGTGAATGATTCGTTGAAATTTCCCACATGAAATGTTTTTTAAATGGCATTCAAATAGTTTATTTTCACCAGTTTATTTGTATATGATGCATATTGGCTACATCATAATTATTGGCACCCTTTAAAAGAACTGAAGAAAGAAAAAAAAAACATCGACTCATCTTAAATCTCTCTTTAAACGATTCTGGATCAATGCACAGATCTCCATAAGTCGTAATAAATACCAACAAAAATGAGTGATAAATATAAGTAACGATTTAATAATGACTGAAGAAGGTCAACGCAGCTACAACATTTTAGACAGTTTTTATACTTTAAAACAATATATTGAAGTAATTTCTCACAAAGATTTACTGTATATTGTATATTTCTGACCATTAAACACTATTAGTCAAAACTTTGATTTTTTTTAACTTGTTTTTGTTTTCAATAAATATATATGCGTATTACTAGTAGAGCATATGTCTATATTTTAACATGTAGATCACTGGAATGTTCACTGATATTTACACCAAGAGAAATGACTCCAAATTGGTGAGTAAAAGATTATATTAATGAACATTTTTTTTCATTTTGTTAATGAATGAGTCATCGTACTTTTTATCCATTTATCGTTACACTTGCTATACAATGCTCTGAAACACCTTCTGACCAATCCGGATCGAGAATTGTTTTCTAATAGAATTACAAAATCCAACATTTTCCATTGCTGTAACTTGATGTAATGACTGTGCATTAACTTCGATCGCTTTATATCAGAGTTCCTATCAGGTGTCATTATTTCCTCCACATTAAAAAAAATAATAATAATAATAACTGAAAGTCTGTTTGCTGATGCGAGTGTATATGTGATGTGGAGAAAGTGCAGCTGGAGAATCGTGTAAAAGCAGCATTTTATGGGTCACGTGGGCGTCGAGATATGCAGAGAGGTCTATTGTTAAAATGTCTTCTGTAAAGGAAAAAAGAAAAAAAACGCATGCCAAGAAGAGAAACCTCCGTTTAGGGCTAATTAATGTTCCTGTCTTGCACGTAAGGCTGAGTAAGCTTTAAAGCCACGCTCAGTGTGTGTGTGTCTGTGTGTGTGTATCGTCATAAGCTATGGCCCAGCTACACTGTAAAAAAAGGCAATCAGATTACTGAAATTAAATAGGAAAAAGTGCATTACTGTATTTCTGAAAACTGTATTTTTAAATAAATAAATAAATAAATAAAGTTTATTTGTTTTTGTTTTATTTTAAAGAACCACAACTTTAATGGGAACCTCTTTCACATTCGTAGAGACGAGGGACTAGAATACTTACAGCTACAGTACATTTCCTTTTGTCTTGACCGAAAGACGACATGAAAAGGTTTCTGGGTTCTTAAAAACGTCCCATCTGAAAAGTTACGAGTTCATATAGATGTTTGAGTCATTGAAAACACTTCCCAAGATGATTCCAGAGTTCCTGATAATGTTCCTGAATTCCTGAAAAAAAAAAAAAAAAAAAAAGGTTCCGAGTTCCTAAAGAGTTGCTGGATTCATGTAAAGACTTGTGTCGAGTGTTTCTGTAAAAGTTCATGAGGTGCTGAAAATGTTCCTTGGGTTCTGATAAAGTTCCTACTTTTCAAACGTTTCACAAGTTTCCAAGAAGATTCCAGAGCTCCTAATGATGTTCCTGAATTACTGGAAAAAAAATCCTAATAGTATTTCAGTACCTGAAAATACACCAGCGTTCCTAGAATTGTTGCTGGATTGACAGGATGTGTGTGCTGTTTCTGAAAAAGTCCATGTGGTCCTGAAAATGTTCCACGGGTTCTGAAAAAGTTCCTCTGTTTCTTTAAATAAGTAAATAAATAAATAAAACAGTTCTCATGAAAAGATTGCTGAGGTCCTAAACTGTTTGGAACTGATTTTTTTTCTGTGTTCTTGAAAAGGTTGTGGTGCAGTCCTAAAAGAGATCCTGGGATCCTGACAAAGTTCCTAGTTCCAGAAAAGAAAAGAAAGAAAAAAACTTCTGGTTTCCTGAAAAGATTCCTGTGTTCCAGATAAAGATGTTTTAATTTCCTGGAAATGTTTTTTGTTTCCCGATGTTCATGGGTTCCTCAAAGGGTTTCAGACTTCCTGAAATGTCTCCAGAGTTCCTGGATTCTGTAAAGATTTTTATAAAGGTTGTGGTGTGTTCCTGAAATAGTTTGAGTTCCAAAAAAAAATTGCCTGAGTTCCCTTTTTTAAAAAAAAAACCTCCCTACTCTAATTTCAAAAAAATTCCAGAAAAAGTTCCTGGTTATGGAACCGGTTAAGTTCTTCAGTTTCCTAAAAACATTCCTGTCCTGACAAAGTTTCTGGTTCTGCAAAAAGTTCCTGAGTTTACAAAAAAAAAAAAAGAGAGAAAAGTTCCTCAGCTCATAAAAAAGCACTCGAGTTTCTGTAAAAGGTTCCTGATCTCCTTTCGCATTTCTCTGGTCGTGTATAACACTATAACATTGTTAGATTAGATGTCAGTCGCTCCCGAGTGTGCACTCGAGTGTGTACTTATATTGAGAGATAGAGAGGGCTGTTAGTATGAACTGCGCTCATTTAATTTCCTAAACTAACGTATTGTTTTTCCTTCACCACTAACCGGGCTCGGGAGGACAGAACCATGATCCAGGTGTTCAGCGGCATGTATTTTATTTTTAGACTTGATACGAGAGGGGAGACATGGTTCCCTGTTGTCTCTTGCTCCTCGGGTGTGCTTTTATAGCCGTGGAACTGAAAAGTGCAGAAAGTGAAATGAGAGAGAGAGAGAGAGAGAGAGAGAGAGAGAGAGAGAGAGAGAGAGAGAGAGAGAGAGAGATCAGTGCGGAATTACAATGCCTAATTATTCTCAATGACTAATTAGTGGTCATTAAAAGCTCTCAACCAAGGACGATCCTGTGACATGTCTGTGGCTGCATTCAAAACAAAGGCATAATTAAAGACTGTCTCCCTGTTGGGTACTAGATTCAGTGTGTGTGTGTGTGTGTGTGTGTGTGTGTGTGTGTGTGTGAGTGTGAGAGCCCTGTTGCGTTTATAATCAAGTCAGCTACGCAGGAGTGACATTTTAAAACCCGGATTTTTTAAGTGTTTAGCGGTAAGTGGATGTTCACTGATCTTGTAGATGTTGTTAACGTCAAGTGAGCAAAAATACCCAAGGAGCTAGTCATGTACCAATAAGCATAGCTCCAACATCAATACTGGATTCTGAAATGAATAAATAAACATATCGAATGTTTTTAAACACAATAAAACACGATAAAGTGGCTCCCGAGTGGCGCGACGCAAAAACAGCCAGAGATCGCGATTTCATGAGTTGAAAGAGCAAAACTGGCCGTTCCGTTTGAGTAGGCGGGACATACATTCTCTCCCCTATCAATCAGCAACACTAGCCAATCAGGAGCGCCCGTGAGATCATGTATGTGGAAGAGGGCAGACGGCGCTTTCCTCAGGGTGTGTTACGCAGCCCTGTGATGCAGCAGGAGCAGCAGTTTGAAAAGATGCAGTTGGTTGGCTGCAATACACTGCAATACACTGACGTTTAAGTAAAAATATCCAAGCTGAACACACACACACACACACACACACACACACACAAACACACCTGCACACATACCTGTATAAAAATGCACCTGCTATTATTGGCATGTCCTCCCGAGAGTAGCCAGGAACCCAGAGACAGACGAGCAGGTTCTCAGGAGAGGGCGGAGACGGAGATAACGCAAGGAGAGAAGAAATGCAGAGGAGAGGGAAAGGTTATCAGTGAAAACAGGAGAGGTGACCCAGAGGAAGGAACATAATAACAGAAGAAGAGTGAAGAAGGAGGACGAAGAGGTGGAGAGTCTGGTTTTGAAAGCTTCTCAAAGGGCACGAAGAAAGAGTGAATAAAATGAAGTACGGGGCAAAAGCAGGTCAGGGACCAAAAACATGTTCGGTATTATCATTAAAACTTCCTGTTTTATCCCTCAGTTCCTGTTCCAGCTCCAGCACAGCTACGCCCCCTGGTCTTTGTTATTTATTTTTTTTTTAACACTTCACTGAAACAGTGCTTTTCCTGTTAAAAGATTCAGCTAAACATTTTTTTTTTTTCATTTCTTTTCTTTGTTTTTTTTTTTTCAACAATAGGAAATAATGACATAATCACCAACTGTAATAATAATATTATTATATAATAATAACATAATCACCAGCTGGGATTATTTAAGCTAATGGGAAATTCTGGATTCTGATTGGTCACAAGGTGGTGATTAATTTTCTCTAACAACAGCTCTGACAGTAGTGCAGCCACAAATCATTTTTATATTAAAACGTCGCTGTTTCTAGAGTAAAAGCTCATTCGTTTGTACGGCAGATGCTTCATGTAAGCAGATCAAAAATGCGTGACAGACCGGTCACGTCTGTAGTTAGAGACGGACGCAAATGCATAGCTGAATCGGAACATTTAATAATGTAGAAAGCAAAACACAAAACGAGATTCACCAATAGACAGACCAAACAACGCAAGACAACTAGTGCAGTACCAAACGTGACTATATATATACCAGCGCTAATGAGCCAAAATGTGAATCACGTGAAAACAAGACATAAAAACAAGGTGCAGTGGCTGATGGGAATCGTAGTCTCTAGTCCTTCTGCTATTACATGACATGTTTATATGGTGATGTTTATGTAACATTTGTGGAAGGACTCTCCAGTGTCAGTGCTTCGTAACAGTCAGGGGTAAAGCTGTAAGTTTCCTGACATCTTCAGGACAGAGGAGTTTACGCTTTTTGCAGTTACTTGGTAACAGAAAAAAAAAACTCTTAGGCCGCATTTACACTACATGGTTCAAGTGAACTAATTCAGATTTTTTCCTCCCATGTGGAACAGATCGTATATGACCCATGAATGTGTAAGCAGGAAGAAAAAAGCACATGGATTCCAATATTCTCAGATCCATTTCAGGCCTCATTCATATGTGTAAATAAATCTGATATGAATTGGATACATGCATTTGCGTCTGCCATGTAAGCAGACAGATCGGTTATTCCCCTGTCAATGTGAGTCGTACGTCATTGAAAATGCGACGGTGGCAAATGACGTCAACTCAGGTGGACACCAACCGCCAACCACCACCAACTCAGATGGGCACCAGCCACCAACCGCCACCAACTCAGGTGGACGACAACCACCAAGAAACTGCCACCAACTCAGGTGGACAACAACCACCAACCAACTGCCACCCAACTCAGGTGGACAACAACCACCAAGAAACTGCCACCAACTCAGGTGGACAACAACCACCAACCAACTGCCACCAACTCAGGTGGACACCAACTGCCAACCAACCACTACCAACTCAGGTGGACACCAACCGCCAACCAACTGCCACCAACTCAGGTGGACACCAACTGCCAACCAACCACTACCAACTCAGGTGGACACCAACCGCCACCAACTCAGGTGGACACCAACTGCCAACCAACCACTACCAACTCAGGTGGACACCAACCGCCAACCAACTGCCACCAACTCAGGTGGACACCAACTGCCAACCAACCACTACCAACTCAGGTGGACACCAACCGCCACCAACTCAGGTGGACACCAACCGCCAACCAACCACTACCAACTCAGGTGGACACCAACCGCCACCAACTCAGGTGGACACCAACCGCCAACCAACCGCCACCAACTCAGGTGGACACCAACCGCCAACTGCCAATCAACCACCACCAACTCAGGTGGACAACAACCGCCAACTGCCAACCAACCACCACCAACTCAGGTGGACACCAACTGCCAACCAACCACCACCAACTCAGGTGGACACCAACTGCCAACTGCCAACCAACCGCCACTAACTCAGGTGGACACCAACTGCCAACTGCCAACCAACCGCCACTAACTCAGGTGGACACCAACTGCCAACTGCCAACCAACCGCCACTAACTCAGGTGGACACCAACCGCCAACTGCCAATCAACCACCACCAACTCAGGTGGACAACAACCGTTACAAACTCAGGTGGACACCAAAAGCTTCCGGTGACGTCTACCTTCGGTTGTTTCACGAAGTGTAAATATGGCTCACTTTTAAAAGAAGATGTAAGCGGGTCCTCAAAAATAATCGTATATAGTCAACAAATCGGAATTGGGCATCAAGACCTGCAGTGTAAATGCAGCCTTAGTCTGTTGAACTTCAGGAGAGAGAATAAATTCAGGCTGGTGATGGAACAACTGTTTATAGCTGCTATAACATCAGTGAGAACAGGAACTAACTTGTTTCTCAGAGGTCCCTCAACAATAAATGGAACAATAAATGGATAAAAAGTATGCATCGTGCTTCAAGGAATAAAAAAGTAGAATCAATGAGTCAGGAACCAGGAGACTGATCTTCAGATTCAGCTTGAAGAATCTTCAGATCAGCTTTTTTATTAAGGACTTCTTAATCAACCTATACCATAAATGTACTCAAGTATATGCAGAACCTGTCTCTTTTAACAGAGTAAGAAAGTCAAACAAAAAACGTATAGAAATAATCAAAAAACGTAACCAATAATCATAGAACTTAGCAAATAATCAAAAGCAGAATGATTAAAGCAAATATTTTTGGAAATTACTGTGGTTTAAGAAGAATTAAACACTATTTTTTCGGCATGCTGTTATAGGAAAATAATCAACTTCAGAGCAGTATCAGTGACTCCACTTCATCACACCAGTCCATCACTGATTATTTTTCTGTAACAGCACAACACTGAGTGTTTTATTATTATGTAAATAGCTCGAAGTCATTTCAACAGTATTTCTGTTTGTGTCACTGACACGGTGTTACGTTTTACGACCGCAAAAGTACTTCGGTCAGATTTATGCACTGTGCGTTTGCAGTAAAGAGTTTCTGTGGGTGCTGATGAATTGTACAGCAAATCAAATAAATAAGTCTTGAACTGTTATGATTCGAAAAGTGTTACAGGAAGCAATTGAATTGAATTATCGCGTCGGTCTCCACTTAGAACTTGCCGTACACTGTTAAACTAATTAAGCGTACGTTTGTCGTTCGTTAACGAAGGGTTCAGATGTCTGGAGAACATCAGGCCTGTGGTGCATCCGGTGATCAAGCTAATCATTTCGTGTAACCTTTTGTCTAGTTTAATTCGGTGTCACCTCCACTGATGAAATTCAGACGGTAAATTTACCCTCTGTTGGTATTCCAGGTGAACCGACTGATGCGGCTCGGTCGCTGCCAGGTTTTTCAATAAGAGAGCAAATACTGTGAAAATCACAACGCTTTCATCTGAACTGAACTGCTGCCTGCATCAACCTCTCTTTCTCTCTTTCTCTCTCTCTCTCTCTCTCTCTCTCTCTCTCTTTTAATCATGTTTGTTCGCAGCACAGAGCAAAGGCAGGGCTTCGTTTGAGCCGAGGAAGCTTAATTAGCAGAAATCTAACACACACACACACACACACACACACACACACACTGCAGAACCTGACTGATGATCAAACACTCAGCTTACAGTTCAAATATCCTGTTCATTTAGTCAGAAGAACAAATTAGCTTTCTGGTTTTGCCCACACTGCACGCCCGTAAGTGAAACGCGAAACCTGTAATTGAAATCGAGCTCCACATTGAGAACGTCATCATCGTTTAAAAAAAGCACCCGATGTCAAGTTAGCCAAGACAATTAACCAATCAGGCGTGACTATTATGCGGTAGGGGCTTAAACACACGGCGAGTAATGAACTTAGCCGATTCTGATAACCAGGGGGCGCTAACATGATACGAGCATGTGAGCGTATATGTATGAGAGTGTGCGATAGCCAAAGGGAGTCCGATTGAATTAGAGTTACTCACATAGACACAAATAACTCCACTCTCATTGCGCCGACTCTCAGCCAGCACAGATTAGGTCAACTAATTGGCACACTAACATGATTTAAATAGCGCAAATTAATGTTTGACCAAATTAGCGAGGCCGATTTGAAAAAAGATCTAATTTCAGCTGCGTTTTCTCCTCTGTGAATCTTTTCTTTCAGTTCATCTCTCTGTATATAAAAAAAAAAAAAAAATTATATTTAGAGAGAGATCACACTAAGGAAGAAAAGGAAGTCAAAATTGAAAATCATAAAATGGGAAAAGCATAGCAGTGGTATTAATTGTAACTATAAACGGATACAAAAAAAAAGTATGTCATTGTTTTAATAAATAAAATGCAAAAACAATTGTAAAGTTGCTGTGTGTGTGTGTGAAATGGATTCGTAAGAAAATCTAGAGATAAAAAGAGAGAAATATCAGAGGCCTGATATTGTCATGTGTATGTGAAATAAAACAGTGTGAACTGAAACTGACACGTTTCCTGTGCTACTGCTGATATCGTTCTCGTCCCCAGCCCCGTTCTCTTCCACACTGCGTTTGCCACTCAATTATCCACCGACTTGAAAATGATGTCGATGACACGTTTGCAGTTTGATCTCCAACAGTTCCAAATGTTTGTTCTCAAAGTTTCCATGGACCCAAGATGACAGAAAAGCTTGCAACTCTGTTTGCAGTCAATTACCATCTAGTTTATCCAGAAACGTCACAACAGATCAGCGCTGATGGCATTCCAAGGTTAGACTGAGCGTTAAACGCTAATTTGTTGATTCAATCTTCCGTTCACACTCAACAGAATGTTTATTATTTCCTCCTCATTAGTGAAATTGCATGGTATGGGTTTCCAAACTGGGGTCCTCATCTGACACATTACGTATTAATCGCATGAACACGGATAGAAAAAATGCAAAGAGTTATCTAGTCAGATTCCTCCATCGTGTGAACATCGGGCGGATCTGACTGCAGACCAGTGGGCGGGTCCTAGAAGGAGAAAGATGTCTGGGTCTTGGAGGAGGAAAAGTGGGCGTGTCTTAGAGGGAGAGAGATAGGTCTGTATTTTCGTGTGATTGATCAAGTTGGCCAAGTCTTACAGTGAGGGGAGGAAGGTGTGTATTGGGGAGTGGGAGTGTCTTAGAAGGAGGTAGATGAAATGCCTTAGGGGGAAAGAAGTGGCCATGACTTATAGTTCTGCATGTATTTGAAGGGGAGAGGTGGGTGTATCTTACAGGAAGATGTTTTAGAGGCATGTCTCAAAATGGGAGAGGCGTGTCTGTGTATAAAGGGGGAGAGGTGGGTGTGTATTTGAGGAGGAGAGGTGGGTGTGTCTTAAAATGGGGAAAGGTGGGTGTGTATTTGAGGGGGAGAGGTGGGTGTGTCTTAAAATGGGGAAAGGTGGGTGTGTATTTGAGGAGGAGAGGTGGGCGTATCTTACAGGAAGATGTTTTAGAGGCATGTCTCAAAATGGGAGAGGCGTGTCTGTGTCTTAAAGGGGGAGAGGTGGGTGTGTATTTGAGGAGGAGAGGTGGGTGTGTCTTAAAATGGGGAAAGGTGGCTGTGTATTTGAGGAGGAGAGGTGGGTGTGTCTTAAAATGGGGACAGGTGGGTGTGTTTTCGAGGAGGAGAGGTGGGTGTGTATTTGAACTGGAGAGGTGGGTGTGTCTTAAAATGGGCAAAGGTGGGTGTGAATTTGAGGGTGAGCGGTGGGTGTGTCTTATAATGGGGAAAGGTTTGTGTGTATTTGAAGGGGAGAGGTGGGCGTGTCTTAAAGCAGAAGATGTAGGCGGGTCTTACTGGAAGGTAGGTGGGTGTGTTTTAGAAGCATGTCTTAAAATTGGAGAGGCATGTGTGCATCTTAAATTGAGAGAGGTGGGTGTATCAAGGAGGAAGGAGGGAACATAAGGTCCTGAGACCACAGAACCCTGCAAACAATGACCCCGATATCATAGAACCCAGTGAACATAGAACCCTGAGTGCATAGATCCTGTGAACACTGAACCCTAAAAAAAATGGAAACTGTTTCCTCAACAGTTTTCATTTGAGAATACTGTATGTGACCCTGAGAACATAGAGCCCTGAAAACACTGGTCCCTGAAAACAAGGTTCCCTGTGAACATAGCACCCTGAAAACATAGTTCCCTATTAACATAAAACTCTGAAAACATATATCTCGGATAACTCAGGACCGTAAAAACACATGAAGTAATTTTAATGAAGGAACAGAAGAACCCTGATAACATGGAAGCCTGAAAACATTGGTCCCTGAAAAACATGGTTCCCTGTAAACATAGAAGAACATAGAAACATAGAAGAACACCTGTACCCCTACTTATTCATGCAATTATATAATCGTCCAATCGCATGGCAGCAGTGAAATGCATAAAATCATACAGATAAGGGCCATCAGCTGCAAGTGATGTTCACATCAACTACCAAAATGGGAAAAATATGTGATCTCAGTGATATTAACCTTGGTATGATTGTTGGTGCCAGATGGGCTTGAGTATTTCGTTAACTGCTGATCTCCTGGGATTTTCACACACAACTGTCTCTACAGTTTATTCAGTATGGTGCGGTAAAGAATCAACATCCAGTGAGCGGCAGTTCTGTGGACAGAAACACCTTGTTGATGAGAGAAGAAAGTGCAACGGAGAACGGACAGAATGGGTGGAACTCACACAAAGGGTATAGTAACTCAGTACAATTGTGATGAGCAGAAAAGCATCTCAGAATGCACAACACGTCAAACATTGAGGCAAATGGGCTAGAGCAGCAGAAGACAACGTCGGGTTCCTCTTCGGTCGGCCAAGAACCGAAAGCTGAGGCTGCAGTGTGCGCAGAGTCACCAAAACTGGACAGTTGAAGACTGGAACAACGTAGCCTGGTCTGATCAATCTTGATTTCTGCTCAGGCAGATAGATGCTATGGTCAGAATTTGATACCAACAGCAAGAATCCATGGCCCAGACCTGCCTTGTGTCAATAATCCAGGCTGGTGGCGGTAGTGTAATGGTGTGGGAATGTTTTGTTGGCACACTTTGGACCTGATAATACCAATCCATTATTGCTTGAACGCCACAGCCTATTTGAGTGTTGTTGCTGACCACGTGCATCCATTCACGGCCACATCTTCTAACGGCTACTCCCAGCATGATCAGTGGCCTTCCCAGTCACCGGATCGCACCTTTGGGATGTGGTAGAACGGGAGATTCGTAGCATGAAATTGTACCTGAAAAATCTGCGGGAATTGCGCGGTACATTCATGTCAGCATGGAAATCTCAAAGGAACGTTTCCAACATCTTGTGGAATCCATGCCACGAAGAACTGAGGATGTTTTGAGAGGCTTTTACTGTGTATTAGTATAACGGCGGGCGGCTGTGGCTCAGATGGTAGAGCGGGTTGTCCATTAATCGTAGGGTTGGTGGTCCGATTCCCGGCCCACATGACTCCACATGCCCAAGTGACGTTGGCCAAGACACTTGGGCAAGAACCCCAAGTTGCTACTGATGGCAAGCTAGCGCCTTGCATGGCAGCTCTGCTACTGTTGGTGTGTGAGTGTGTGTGTGTGAATGAGAAAAAGGGTAAAGCGCTTTGTAGAACCACTAAGGTTAAAAAAAAGGGCTATATAAGTGCATTGACCATTCCTAATAAAGCGCTAAAGCGTTCTACCCTATGTGCACACCGTACATGTTAACACTATGCTTGACTTGCCATGAACATTCTAGCACTTTCTGAAATGTCTGACCTGATGTGGTTCTAAGCGTACATACTGAATGTGCATGCTGGGATTCAGAACACTCTTTAAATCTGTGATATTTGTTGTTTTCTGCGATGCTTTGTTCGTCCACTCTGGTGAGGCAGGAGCAATAAACACGGTGACACACCCCGAAAGCAGATTTATTTCAGGTAATAAATAGCTGAACTATTCTCTTAGGTTAGCCATTCATCAGGCTCGGAGAGCCCATTGTGTGTGTTTGTGTGTGTGTTCCACATGCAGCGAGACAGCTAATAAAACTACTCTAATAGGATGTCACACCGGAGCCACGGCCAGCCGCTTTGTCACTTTGTACCATCATGTTTTTCTTTCGACGCTCGTCAAGCCACAACAACTCTACGCATAATCTAAAAGACGGACTGACAAGCGGAGTCTGGAAGGAGTTTGTGAGGTGTAAATAAGCTCAGCTCATCTGCATGTTTTTATTTTTAATAATTATTTTTTGTTGTGTTCGCAGCATAGTTTTTGGCTGCTTCAGGGTGACGAAATGTAGCAATGAAGATCGTTTTGAGGTTACCGGATGGACAAAAAGTCGTCGTTGCGTCCATGTCATTTTCACTTGTCATTCTACGTCACACTAGCGCACAACAAGCGACATTTGAATTGACACTGTCTGAATTCTGCGCTAATCAAGAGTGAGTCCAAGAGTGATCCAAAGCATAAGAGTAAGTCCTCGTCTGAGTGGCGCAAAAAAAAAAAAAGAACCAATCAAGATGCTGAGCAGGACATTAAACAGGCAGCTCATGCTCAAGAACCCTCCAGTGTGGCTGAACTAAAGCAGTTTTGTAAAGAAGAGTGGGCCAAAATACCACCACAGTGCTGTGAAATTCTCATCTCCGGTTATCGGAAAGCGTTTGGTTGCGGATATTGCTGTTAAAGGTGGCACCACCAGATTCTAAGTTTAAGCTGGAAATTAGTTTTACACATGGGTGATAGATGTTAGAGTACTACATTTTTTTTGCTTCAATAAAAAATTCTTTTAAAAAACTGTATAGTGTGTTTACTCAGGTTGCCTTTGTTTTAAGTTGTATTTCGTTTGAAGATCTAAAACAATTTAGTATGAGATATACACAATAACAGAAGAAATCAGCACACTGATTCTTTTCACAGCACTGTACAGTATATATATATATATATATATATATATATATATATATATATATATATATATATATATATATATATATAGGGGTGTACTCACTTTTGTTGCCAGCGGTTCAGACATGGCTGTGTGTTGAGTTATTTTGAGGGGACGGCAAATTTACACTGTTACACAAGCTGTACACTCACTACTTTACATTGTAGCACAGTGTCATTTCTTCAGTGTCGTCACGTCAAAAAATATAATCAAATATTTACAAAAATGTCAGGGGTGTACTCACTTTTGTGAGATACTGTATATGTATGCATATGTATGTATATATGTGTATTTATATGGTAGTTATGACTATTTTTTATCGGATCTAAAAAAAAAAAAAAAAAGTTAGACAGGCCACACCCACAAGCGACAACAGTAGCAGTCATAACACGCCCACAACAGGCAAACTATAAGTGACATAACTGACTTATGACTTGCTGGTGTGGACGTAGAGTTATAATTATTTGGGGGGGAAATGATCATTCTGAGGTTACGGGGCAAAGATCTCTGAGAAAGTGAGAGGGGGCAGAGAGAGAGAGAGAGAGAGAGGGCGAAAGAGAGAGAGAGAGAGAGAGAGAGAGAGAGAGAGAGAGAACTGTATGCACTGAAATATATATAATTAAAAATGTAATGTGTGTAATCTATGTGCTATGTGTATGTGAATGTCAATTCATTACCACCATATAATCAGGGCGGCTTAACACGAAAGCAGTAATTAAGATCATTCTGGGCTTACAGAGTAGAGAGCCTAGACGGAGAGCAAAAATATTGAATACATTATTTAATATCTATAATATATTACACCACAGCGCTGTTGCTTTCTGTACTCTGATTGGTCAAAAGGTGTTGAATTGCTTTTTCGATAACAGGAGGTATATTAAGGCACTCATTCTAATACGTTATTGTTTCTATGGTAACAGCTCGTTCACGGGGACTCATACGCCGGACGCTCCACATAAACAGATTTAAAAATGTGTGTAACTGTTGATACGATGAAGATTTCTATACGCAGATGTTTATGTAACGTGTATGGAAGGAGTCTCCAGTGTCAGCACTGTGTAACAGTCAGAGGTAAAGCTGTAACTTTAAGTTCACCGACATCTTCAGGACGGAGGAGTTTACTCTTTGCGCTTTCTCTGTGACGTGTCGGTGTAGTGCACTTGTAGGAAAATAATCCACGACGGAGTGATGCGATGAAGCAGAGTTACCGTGACAACCCCACTGATGATTATTTTCCCTTAACAGCACATCAGAATGCCTTTTATTCCTCTTTTGTTACAGCAATTTGCCAACAATTACATTTAAAAAAAGAATTTCTTTTTTAGAGTGACGTTAATAAGACAAAAAACAATACCGCTTGTCAAAGTTGCATCATTACCATATCAACAATTACTCGCTTTTTTCTTTTTTTAATCTGTCTATGTGGAGCATCTGGAATGCAAGCTGTTACCATAGAAACAATAACGTATTAGAAAGAGAGCATTAATCAGAATTCAGAAATCAACAGTCGTGTGGTACGAATAATTTTATTAGCATCGGTTTGTTGTTCCATAATCTTATAATTGTGCTGAATAGAAATACAAAAGAAATCCACTAAGGTAATAAAGCACACACTGAATCGAATCGAGCATGAGAGAGATTTAATAAACGCGCGCTAGCGCAATAAGTAAGTCGGAAGTGCGGTGGAACAGGAAAACGTGTGCGTCCGTGGCTGAGAAAGTGGGCGGGAGATAAAGAGAGCAGAAAGAAAAAATGAGAGCGCGTGTGAGAGCGCGTGTGAGAGCGCGTGGCCAAAGAACAGATATCCAAGATCAAATCAGGTGGAAAGGCTGATGGGAATTCTCGGTGTAAATCAGGTAACCGGGTGAACGACAAACTCTTAGCGCCGCTGTAATGGTGTGTATGTGTGTGTGTGTGTGTGTGTGTGTTGCTGAGTGGGTTACATCGTGTGTAATTTTGAATGAGTAGCTCGCAGGCGTTGTGTTTGTGCTTTGTGCATTGTGTGTGGAGCAATGTGTTGGCTCATATTGCTGGCTAATGTGAATCAGTGAACAGAGACTGGCAGGAGGAGAGCTCAGTGAAGCCAGGCTGAGCCTCAGAACAAAAGCATAGGCAGCACCATCAGAACCTGAATCTCTCGCTCACACACACACACACACACACACTACTGCACACACAGATATTCAAATCTCCACTTGGCCCATGCGTAATTGCTCACTAGGATCTTCCAACCCTGCAGTGCTGCTCTATTACTGTTTTCACTGGCGACTAGAGGTCACGCTGGACGCTCTCTATTTGTTGATCTGTTGCACGGCCAGCCTATGACGTCCAAAACCTTTCCTAATATGGAATTATTTGATTCTTTTATTAAGTATGAATACATACCGATACTGATAACCTACTTAGTATTCGTCACGGAACGTTCTATTTAGCTCTGTTTATGATGCTTGTCTTTCTTCGTGTGCTGCTAGCAATGAACTCCTCATGCTGATTTTATGTTTAAGACGCTACGTAGTTGAAATGCTGTCGTGCGCGTGTCTCGGTGCTCGGACAACTGGAGTTCTTTCTGCCACATGCAACAGTTTCTCTGCAACGCACGCTTCGCTGTTCGAATATCTATGAACCTTGCGCTCATTTTTAACGACCACACTAGCACACTAACTGCTCAGCGTGCCCAGGAAGGCCGTCCTTAAAGCGAAATGTTTTCGCAGGTTATTTGTATTGTAGGAAGATGCTGTTGTTTGTCCTCTTGATATTTTAACAGCACGCGGCGTACATCAGTGTACGACTTCAGTCGTAATTGGAGTCCAGTGCAGGGATCAAAACACAAGCAGGCGACGTCAGACTGGAAGAATCCGAAATCAGTGAACGAAGGAATCAGGCGAGGGACCAAACCGAGATGTGGAAACAAAGGCATGATAAGAGTTAGCAAAGAAACTGCAGGCTATACCAGGCGAACTCTTCAAGAACTAACATGAAACAGGTGAGCACCGTAGGGTAACAAGGCTACAGCGAAAACAAAATCTTAACCACGAGGCACTTGTTACCATGGCAACTGCGACGCAAATCCACGAAATCATCCCGTGATTTTACGAATTGTGAATGCAAGTACATCCTAACCCAAGTACAGCTTCATAGCGTTTATTCGTTCATCTTCAGTAAGATCTTTAAGCTGCTCAGGGTCACGGTGGATCCAGAGTCTTTCCTGGAAACTGACTTGAGTAAAGAATACACTCTGGATAGAACGCAAGTCCTTCGCACCTAGTCACAATTTAGCATCACCAAACCCACCCCACCTCCCAGCATGGTTTGAGAAGAACCTGGAGGGAACCAACGCAGACAGGGAGAACACAGACTGTAACCTGAGCACAGGATAGAACCGGGGAGCCGTGAGGCCACAAATGCGCTCCATATTACAGCTTAATATCAACAGTGCAATTATGAATAATTCAGGCGACATTTAAGAATCTCCGTCTATGCTTCACAGCTTATTTTATCCTGAAAGTTTGGTTAGTCTGTGTATGTAAACACTCTTAAAAATGTAAAAGCCTTAAGGGTTCTTTGGTTGTACCTCTGGGGAAACCTTTAAACAAAATGTTTTCCTATCAATAAGCGTCCCAAGTACATCCTTACTTAAAGGCTAAGAAGCTTTAAATATCCAGTCAACCCTTAAACACTTGAAGAACCCTTTTTTCCTAGGAGTGTGTGTATGAACTGGGTACGTGTGTGGTGAAAAACTCCAAATTATTGGTCATTATTTTTAACATCTAGAACTGGTTAGGCATGGAAATATTTAGCTATGGTCGCACTCGGTACTTATTTCTCCAAATTTATATCAGCTTGACACGAAAACTCAGACGAGCGGTCTTAATCAGTACGTTTACATGGACGACGATAATCCGATACGAACCCGATTAAGACGATACTCTGATTAAGAAACTAGCATGTAAACAGAGATTATTGATGATCTTAATCCGATTAAAGTCATACTGGAAGTAAACACAGATGGAATTAAGACTTGTGGAGTTTTCCTGTTTTAGTCGCGTTACAGACACGTACACGCCTTAATCACACTATTAACGTCGTGTGAGAGTTTTCACCGCATTGTGAGACAGGACACGTTCACACACGGCAGCGCTCGACCGTTTGACGCCGAACGAGAGAGCACGGCTGCGTCCCAAACCGCGCACTTACCTGCTGTATAGTAGGAGAAATACACGTATTTAGGTAAGTATGCGGTTTGGGACGCAGCCCACGGCTTCAAGCGGTCGTCTATTTGCACGTATAACACGACTAATAATTAACCGCACTCGAAGCTTTCGTAAAATTAAAAATAAAAACACCCGAAACTGTATACGGTCCCATAACGAAGACCGACTGTACGTCGATACGTGAAATTCCGGAGGGACGTCGGACGGCGTGGCGCGGGGACGTAACGACGTGTGACGTTAATCCATCTACGTTCTATAACACGCAAAACAGGAACATGACAGGAGTATTCTAAAAGCCACTCACGTAAACACCTTAATCAGAATATTACACGTCTTATTCAGAATAAGGTCGATAATTAGATCACCGCCGTCCGTGTAAACGTAGTCAAAGTCAGCTTACAGTACATCTGTTGGAATAAGCCTTTAAATTTATGTAGGTTTACGTCAGCAGTCATCAAAGATTTATGGATGTGTCATGTAGCTCTATGAACTCTACCCTTAACTGTAGTGTTATTGTGAAAAATCAGTTTCGTTTACATGCAGAAATGTGACCAGCTGCCAGGTCAAGTTCCTTATGAGCAATTCTTGCTTGCCTTGCTCTTACTAAATTCAGGGAAAAAGGTGTGTGTGTATATATATATATATATATATATATATATATATATATATATATATATATATATATATATACAGTATTAAAAAAAAGTAAAAAACCCTCAATTTTAGCTCCTTCGCACGGCTCTCTGTAACACAGATCAATTTCATTTTCCCAGAGAACACGGTTTTACATGAGAACGCAAAACCGGGCAAAGCCGAACAGCAATTTAATCCAGCCTGTTTCTGAAATGTCAGGAGAAATAAAATCACACACACACGCACACACACATCATCATCTCCATTCCTCGGTAAGTGGGCAGCAGGGCTGCAGGCTGGACCTTCTCCTATCTCTGTTCCACACACTCCACAGAACCCCAGGATTGGTGAAAAATTGGAGGAAAAAAAAATAAAAAATCCTGAACAGCTCCATTACCTGGACTGGTCCATATTTAAGAAAGAGAATGACCTGAAATTGTGGGCTCTTCTCCTTCTCTCTCTCTCTCTCTCTCTCTCTCACACACACACACACACACACACACACACACATACACACACACTATACACACTTCTAACTGAAATGGCGTTTATCACCTCAATTCATTCACGCTCTCGCTTCTGTTCTACCCCGACGAGCGATCCGAGTCTCTTTCCCTGTCACGGCAGCCATTTCTTTCTGGGTTATCGTTTGATTTCATCAGCATGTGGCTGTTCATCATAAAGACAGAGAAAAGCCAGAGTTCAGCTCTGGACTCGACAGTAGAGTTACAGCGCCCCCTTTTGGATGAACCTGGAAGTTCACACACACACAAAAAAAAATCCCAAGGAAAATCATGGACAAGAAGGAAAGACAGGAAGAGCTTCCATCTTTCATAATCAGTCCATTTAGTGTTGAGTTCTATGACGGTATTGACCCGATGCTTGGCTTTGTGCAGGGATTGAAGATCAGCGAAGGACAAACACTAACCTACAGGACGTTCAGGAAAAGAAATTTGTACTCTAGATTTTAGACAGTATCAGAATATCCTGTATACTACTCCTCATATGTAGTATGCAAGAATTATTACGTGCCAGTCTAAATTACTCAGTCATGTGACCATTGGACCTGTCAATCGCTTTCATTTCCTCAGAATTTAATTAGACTCCTTTTTATTTTATTTTTTTAAAATAAAAAGCCAGCGTAGAAGAGTCCCAGAATGCAATGCAATGTAGCTACACAATGCTAATTTATGGTTAAGACTAGTTAGCGATCTATGAGCTGGCGAGTGTGACGGGGTTGATGTCGGTATTTGTGTAAAAGTTCAGGACTAAAAACTAAAGGACTAAAGCACCGCCGCATCACTCGTTTTAGGTAAACAAAGTGAGGCATAAATCCCACTGGACCACTATCAACAGGTAGTCAAACGGCATTGTGGGTAGTTTCAGAAACAGCTAACAAACATGAAAATAGAGCGGCGTGTCCATGAAAAAAAGTTACAAATAAAATATACAGTATAATATACAATAATATGCAAATCATTCAGGGTGGGGTTTTCATCTAAGTAACTAATATTGTTCTGTATAAAGTGATAGATCATTTTAGTGTCTAGTAAGAGCCTTCGTTGATAAATGTTGACATCAAATGTAATTTGTTAACATCATACGTCAGCAAGCTAGCAAGTGGTTGCTAATAACTCTTGGTTAGCATTAAATAATTAACATTTTTCAGCAATCTAGTGGATGAAACCAAACTAGCAAAGGAAGGCAAACTAGCGACTGAAATCTAACCTAGCAAGTGAACACGATCTATCGAGCAAAAAAGCAGCCTAGCAAGTGAAAGTTAGCAAACTGAAACTTGTCAATGGAAAGCAATAGAATCAAACTAGCAAGTAAGCACGTAAAGTAGCGACTGAACGCTAACCTAGCAAACATGGACGCAAACTAGCCAGGGAAACAAACCCATGAGTGTAAGCAATATAGTGACAGAAAGCTTAAACCACATGACAAATAGAGGACTGTCAATCAAGTATGCTAAGTAGAATATTTAGGCCACGCCCACCAGTACAGTTCTCAGAGGAGTCTGGGCTGTAGGTTATGCTGGTGTTTGAGTGGGGTTTGCTTTTGTTTGTTTTATTAAATATCTGTTTTTCTTTTACATTAAATCTATGTTGGATTTTTTTTTTTATTGCAACACTCAAGTTTGGTATCATAACCACGTAACATTTATTCCATTTACACTTTATGGGTCCAAATGTTTTGTCAATGTTTACATGGGGAAAGTTACTTGTATTCAGACCCGGGTTGCACACCTGCCGTTATGATTATTCTAGATTATGCAAATCAGCTTCGTTTAGTTCACACCTACGAGGTTTTTCTTAAGTAGACGTGTCCGAGACAGGGTTTTTTTCGACAACATGTTTAAAATCTGCTTTTAAACCAGAAAAAAAAAAAAGACAAAAAGAATACCAAAAAAATAATAAACGTGATCAAATTGATACATTATAACACCACATACAACAACCCCAACAAAACAACCACAGAAACCAAAAGAAAGGGGGAAACAAAAGACAATAACAAACAAACATTCAAAGAGAAACCCCAAAAAAAAAAAAAGATTTTTTTAATGACTTATATATATGGCGGTTCTATGAATAAGAAAAATACATAACTCTTGCATTACCTCAGAACCTTTGATAGTCTGAGGTCTGAATACAAATGTGCACAATTTCGGTGGTAATTAACTGGACTCTTAATACGGCCCTGAGACAACAGGCAGGCAATGTCAGAACTTGGACGGAAACCAGACCTCGGTTGAATGTCGTGCATTAACACACATCTGCTCTTGCAGGCCGAGTCTTGACACGGCCTGGTGTTCGGTGTGTGTGTGTGTGTGTGTGTCTGGTACAGATGTGACAGTGTGTTCTAGCAGGTGACCTTCAGCTCAGCGTGGTTCCTCAGGACCCTCTGACTCTGGAACTGCCAAACACGGAGCTTCGGGCCAAACGTGCTGCTCCACCACACTCGCATGCTCTTAGTGATAGAGTCATATCAGCTTCTTGGCATGGTTCCTCGCTATCTTTTTCTCGATCTCTCGCTCTGTTCTCTATAGCTCACTTTCTTTCTCTTTTTTAGTTCTCCTCGACGAGTTTCTTTTTTTAACTACTTGCTGAGGCGCAGTAGGAGAAAAAAAAAATGTCACAAAAGCACAAAAATATTTGGCTGTGAATGTGTGTGTGTGTGTGTGTGTGTGTGTGAGAGAGAGAGAGAGAGAGAGAGAGAGAGAGAGAGAGAGAGAGAGAGAGAGAGAAGAAAAATAAGATATAGAAGTAGAAGACAGTCTTTGATGTTTGGCTCTCTCTGAAGTGAGCTACCTTCAGGTGTCTGGTACCGAAGGGTCCTGAAATGGAGCCTGTGCACACTTGTTCAAAGACGCTCCCTTGCTCCCTTCCTCCATCTCTCTCTCTCTCTCTCTCTCTCTCTCAGAGCAACAAGACAAAAAGAACTTTAACTCTGTCATTTAGGCAGTACAGTACGCCTAATTATATTCCTTTTTTTTTTTTTTTTTTTTTTTTGGTCCAAACCCAATCTATTCACTTTAATAGCTACTATGTCTGGAATGGTGGAGAATTTGGGTCTCTTGGGGGTCAAAAAACTTTTGAGAACACAAAACACAAAAGGCTAGTTAACAATGCTAGTCTAATACAAAAGGTAGCTAATTAGACTGCAAAGGGGGTTGACTAGAAAATAATGATCCTCCAGCGATATTAGCACATAGACCTTTTTTTTCTTTTTTGGTATTTCTTCTTGGTATTCTAATTGGGTATGGTTAGTGAGGAAAAGCTCATTTAGGGAATGAAAGCAAACTAGCCAGGGGAAATCTAACCTAGCAAGGGAAAGCTAACTAGTGAGTAAACGCAAATTAGCAAAGGGAACGCAACCTAGCAAAGTAACAAATCTATGACGTGAAAGCAAACTAATGAGGGAAAGCAATCCAGGATATGAAAGCTAACTGGTGAGTGAAAGCAACAACAACAACAAACAAAAAAAAAAAGTGAGGGAAAGCAAACTAGCAAGTGACAGCTAAACTACTGAAGGAAAGCAATGTAGCAAGTGATTGCTGAGCTAGGAAGTGAACGCAAACTAGCGAGACAAAGCTAACCTGGCGAGTGAAAGCAAACTAGTGAAAGGAATCTAGCGAGTGACAGCTAAATTAGCAAGTGGAAGCAAACTAGCGAAGGGGCGCAATCTGGTGAGTCGAAGCGAATTGGCAAGGGAAAGCAGCCTAGCAAGCAAATCAAACTAGCGAGGGAAAGCAAATGAATATATCATGTAAAAGCAATCTAATGCAGGAAATCACACTAGGAAGGGAAAGCGAAGCTAGCAAGTGAAAGTAAACTAGCAAAGGAGTGCAAGTGGGGCAGCGGTGGCTTGACGGTTAAGGTAACGTGGCTAACCCTGCACTCTGACCCCAACATCCTAACATGCTAGGATATGTGGAAAAAAAACAAGAATTTCACTGTTGTAATGTATATGTGACTTATAAAGACTAATTAATTAATTAATTGATTGATTGATCTTGTGAGTCAAAGCATATTAGCAAGGGAAAGCAGCCTAGCAAGCAAAATCAGACTAGTAAGGGAACGCAAATGAATCCATCATGTTAAAGCAAGCTAGTGAAGGAAAGCTAAGCTAGCCAGTGAAGGGAAGCTAGCACTTCAATGCTAAACTAGAGAGTGAAAGCAAAATGTCACGTTACAAAGAAACCAGAAATATATTCATATGATAATGTCTTACTGCCCAGCCCTAATTTGTGTACGAGCATGTGTGTGTGCATGTGCGTGTGTGTGTGTGTGTGTGGTCATGTGCTTACTTGAGTATTCAACCAGTCAAGCATAAAAACACATACCTAATGTGCCATGGAGAGCATACACACACACACACACACACACACATATACGCACACAAATAAGTCATGCATTATTTCACCGTCCTCTTGCTCGTATTTTTCAGGATTTTGACAGGTTTGGGCTTGTTACTGGTAATATATGGGCAACACATCAAATAGAATGGATTATTGAAGAACATAAAATCTCCTGTTTATGAATTTGGATGAGACAGGAATTGACAGACAGGCCTAGACCACACACACACACACACACACACACACACACACACTGACTTTAATAAACACATGCATTAGTGTGCGGATGTGTGAGGTGGAGATATTAATTGACAGAAACATGGCCGTTTCGTCTCCGCGTTCGCAGCGTATAAATGCGTTCTGGATGAAACGTAAGGTTTGTGTAGCCTATGTTTTTAAAAAGTTATTGTTACCATAGCAACAAAATCCTTGCTGTGACTGGCTGTCCTGACTAGCTTAGCTAGACAGCTAGGAGAACTGGTTACAAGACAAAAATGTATTTTAGCAAAGCACACATTGCGCAGACCGTATTAGCAGGAACAACTATAAAGTAAATAGAAATGGATAAAAAAGTACCATGCATCACTCTTCATTTATCCGTTCATCTCTGTAGCATAACGAGGTGTGTTTTGTTTTTGTTTTTGTTTTTTTGTTTGTTTTTTTTGGGGGGTAGGGGTAAGTGAGGCTGGTGATGGAATAACTGTTTATAACTGTCTATCACGAATGTAACTATAAATGGATAAAAAGTATCCTTTAATGCATTCAAAATTGTAATCAGTGACCAATTGCTGTGGTATAAGAGGAATAAAACACGTCAGGATGTGTCGGTAAGGGAAAAGAATCAACTGCATGGTGATAACAGTAACACGTTGTTGATTATTTTCCTATAACGGCGTGACACGGTGTGTTTTATTCCTCACACCTCATTCAGATATACAGTACGACTCGGTTATAATGCAACATTAGGAGGTACATTCTGCAATCGTGAACGGTGAAGCCATGTACATAAATGGGAAAATGTGTGTGTGTGTGTGTGTGTGTGAGAGAGAGATACTAGCTTCATTCCGTATTCTTCGCTCAGTTCGGCTCTTTATTGTCCGTGTGTTAGGGGGGTTAATTGGTGGCTAACACTCTGTGCTCCTCTCTTTCTGCAGTCCGTATGAGGACTTAATCATAGACGGCAGCTTCGCCACACCGCCACATGCTGATGTTTCTTTCTCTCTCTCTCTCTCTCACACACATACACACACACTCTCACTCACACATGCATGCTGTTGACCTTTAGGTCATCCGTCCCTGCTAACACGGCCGTGCCGTGTCACACGGCACACTTCAGTCTTAAACACTAAAAGACAGGGAGAAAGAACAAATAAAAGCGACAGACGAAAAAAGGAAGGACTGAAAGGAGAGATGATTGATGGCGGGATTGATCGGACAGACAGAAGGATGGGGAACAGAAGTTTTGTCTGGACCTCGGCGTTAAAGCGGAGGCACGAGGCCCTGTGAGATGCACGCACTCTCGATCGTAGTCCATTTGTCTCCATGTTTCAGTCTATCTGTTTGCTGCACAATCGATATATATCTAACATTTACCGCTGCCAAAGGCTTCACACAACACACACACACACACACACACACACACACATACATACACAAACATCTACTCTGAAGAATACCCAAAAGCACCTAACTTGACTCTGAATTTCTATCAAACATACGTCTATAGAAATATTATATATATATACATATACATATACATATATATATATATACATATGTATATATATATATATATATATATATATATATATATATATATATATATATATATATATATATACACATATACATATGTATATATATATACAATTTATATAAAGAGGTATATATAGTTGAGTGTGCAAAAGTTTGTACACCCATAGATTAGACATTTACTGTAGATTTCATTTATAAACACAGTGAGGTTTCAATTCAATTCAATTTTATTTGTACCGTATAGCGCTTTTTACAACGGACATAAAAGCAGCTTTACAGAAACATATAAACACAGGATGGAGATTTTAAAAGTGTGGATTTATCCCTATTGAGCGAGACGGTGGTGACGGTGGTGAGGAAAAACTCTCTGAGATGATATGAGGAAGAAACCTCGAGAGGGACCGGACTCAGAAGGGAACCCGTCCTCATCTGGGTCACGATGGATAGTGTGAAAGTAAAGGAAAGTTCATTATGGTGTTTATATGAAGTCTGTTTGTTGAACTAGTCCACTGTTCACTAAAGGAGACCCGAGTGTAAAACTGCATGTGGTCATTGCAGTCCCAAGGCCATCGCAGCAACCGTAGTCCTAGCGACCACAGCGAGAACGTCCATGTGGAATTGAGGTCCAAAACCATTTCATGGTACTTCAAGCAGCACCGTTCTCAGCGATCTCCAGGCTGTAGCCTCCAGTTGATGGATGAGAGCTCCATCCAGAGGTAGGGCATCAGGATGGATCAGGCAGGTCTGGAGAGCAGAAAGGGTCAGGATCACTCACATCTCGATGATATCATGTGTGGCTCGACAGAAGGAGAGGGAGAGGGAGGTTTCATCAGTATCACAGATAATTCCTTTTTGACTTGACTAATGAAATTACTCCATATCAGCTTAAAAGATTAATTTTTTGTTTTAAATATTCTCAAGTAAATTATAACCCACTATTTAGCTTTTGGATCTCTGGCTGCTGTTTTTATGTTGAATTTCCCGTAGTTTTGACTCGTTGTCTCGTTAGAGTCTTGTTAAAATTGGTCAGTTTGAACCAATTTGTAAAATCTTTTTTTTTTTTTTTTTTTTTTTTTGTAGATGGTGTAAAATAAAATTCCATTTTCCTTTCAGCTCCACTCAAATCCATGGTGCACAAACTTTTGCTCTTGACTTGTATTACAGTACGTCAAGCAACAGCGATGTACTTGAGTTGGTAAAAAGTACATTGTATCTACGCTCTCGCTTTTTTTCACAGAACTAAATATGTTTACACCATTAACTCTTTTTTTTTTTTTTTTTTTTTTTTTTTTTTAAACAACAGTCCGATTCTTATCATTCTCGCTTTGTGACGTTAAAAACATGGCCACCGTCTTCGGTTCCACAGCTCTGTTTCTATCTGCTCATCTTCCAGGGCAGCGTTAAAGGAGACGCTCTGATTGGCTGAGGAGGAAGGAGGAATCCATCACATTTCCATGTTTATTTGATTTCCTAGAAGGAGAAGATGATGGGCTTGTAGATGAACAGATGAAATGCTGTCCTCTACATTCTTCTCCTCATTCCATATCCACGGCCTGTGCTCGTCCTGGGTGTTATCAGGACCTGGACATGGAGAACCTGAGAGGGAGAACGACTCGGTTCTGTGTCGTTGTGTAGAGACACAGTGCCCTCTGTTGGCTGAGGAGAGGAGAAGACAACCAAAGGTAAGTGTTTTCCAAAGAGACTGTATTTAGAACCAGAACCATAATCAAGAATTACAGTCCTGACCAAAACTATTGGAACAGCAAGGCCAGGTAGTGCTCTACACCGAAGACGTTTGGGTTTGAGATCAAAGGATGGATTAGAGAAGAGAGTTTAGGATTTTAGCTTTTATTTCCTGGTATTTACATCTAGATGTGTTAAACAACAAAAAAATTATAACATTTCGTATCAGACCACCCAATTATTAGGTGAGCAAAAGTACAGGAACAGACAAGTCTTGAAGTAAATGAAAGTAAATAACACTTAATGTTTGTTTGCATTTCCTTTACTGCATCGATCCTGCGACTCGCTGACACCAATCTGTTGGTTTCTTCTTTTGTGAAGCTTTTCCAGGTTTTCCTCGCAGCCTCTTTCAGTAGTTGTTTGTTTCGGGGGGTTGTTCCCTTCAGTCTCCTGTTCAGGGGGTGAGATGCTGCTCAGTTGGGTGAAGGTCTGCTGATTGACTTGGCCAGTTTAAACCCTTCCATTTTCCCCCCTGATGAAGTCCTGTGTTGAGGTGGAAGTGAGGTATGGATCGTCGTCTTGCTGCAGAATGAAGTTCCTCCTGATTAATTTGGATGCATTTCTGTGTAAATTGTCAGATAGAATGTTCCTGTAAACTTCTGAATTCATTCTGCTGCTCCCATCATGAGTTCCATCATCAATAAAGATTAGTGAGAATGTTCCAGAATCAGCCATGCAAGCCCAAGCCATGACGCTACCTCCACCATGTTTCACAGATCAGCTTGTATGTTTTAGATCAAGAGCAGATCCTTTCTTTCTCTTCCTCAGGCCTTTCCATCACTTTGGTAAGGGTTAACCTTGGTTCCAGAACTTTTGTGGCTCATCTTTGTATTTCTTTGTGAATTCGTCTGGCTTTCTGATTATTACTTCTGAGCGGTTGCTTGGCCTCTATACTTCTGTACTTCCAAACCTTGGGTTGTGACACCTTCACCCCTGTCCTGTGGAGGTTGTTGGTGATGTCACTGACTGTTGTTTTTGGGTTTTTTTCTTCAAAGATCTCACAAAGTTTCTGTCAACAGTTATTGTTGTTTTCCTTGGCCGACCCATTCCGTGTCTGTTGCTCAGCACACAAGTGTTGTTTTTTTCTTTTTCAAGACATTCCAAATTGTTATATTGGCTATGCCCTCTGATTGATTTTCCCTCTTTTCTCAGCTCCAGAATGGCTTGCTTTTCTCCCATAGACAGTTCTCCGATCTCCGTGTTGGCTTATCCTTTTTAACAACAAATGCAGTCTTCACAGGTGGAGTCTGTCAGTCGCATGTTCCAATATTTTTGCTTGCCTACAAACTGAGTAGCCTGATTCAAAATGTGCTATGTTCTATAATATTTAACACGTCTACATGAAAGTACCAGGAAATAAAAGCTGAAATTCTAAACTCTCTTCTCATCTTCGTATTTTGATCTCAAACCCAATTGTCTTCAGTCTACAGCAAAAAAAAAAAAAAAAAAAAAATGAATTGCCTTTTCAGTTTCGGTAGTTTTGGACTGTATAATCAAGAAACAACGTCAGAGTTTGAATCAGAACCATAATAAGAACCATAATTCTGAGATTAGCAAATCTTTGTAGTTTGCTGGCTAATATTAGCTAATATTTAGATACCAGACTCACCAGGCTAACGTTATTAAATCCGTTTTTCCGTACTAAGCAATATGTAAAGCCAACGGACTGCAAAGAACTCTTAGTGGTCAAGTCCTGATCAAGTTCTCCTCGACTGCAGTACAGTACCTGATTAACTATGTAATTAAATGCACTTTTAATGCTATGCAGCTAATTATGAAAAGGTTAGCTAATCTTTCTAGTTAGCGGGCTAATATTAGCTAAGATAGATAGATATATATAACAATATGCAAAGTCTGGGGAATAAAAGCACCCTTAGTGGTCATGTCCTGGTCAAATTCTACTCTTGTTGACCTTGTCACTTAGCAAAGGGGGGTGGGGGTGGGGGGGGTCAGATGGAGGTGGGCTGCAGTTTTTTTCTAACCCCGAACCAACAATTACAAGCTGCAGATATTCACCTTGAAAACCTTGACCCTGTTGTAAAATTCAGGCCGAGAAATTCAAGTCGAACCCTCGAGGCACAGAAAACTGCGAGAACGAGTGTTGCTGCGTTTTTCATGTCTGGCTGAAGGTATTCGCTTAAAGAGCGGAATAAAGAAAATAAAGAAAATAATTGAGAGCTATTCTTCTGCTGGACGGCAGAGAAAGTGATCGCCCCAGGGTTCTTTCTCTCTTCCACACGCGCTCAAAATAACAAAGTTATAATTGAAGCCTTTGTAGCGCAGAACATTAGACTTTGAAATATTTATGTGTGCGTTTGCGTGGAGAATAGTAATGCCAGGACTGTTGTCTCTTTAATATTCAATGCAAATGTTTGTATTGAGTTTGTGCTTTGCTTTATTGTGAAATGTCGTAATGAGTTGTTTGTGTTCTCCAGGGAGGCTTTTTTTTTGGTAATTACAGAGAATATTTCTTCTATTTGGAACGGTACACACCTCGCAGGTGTGTGTACTTGTGCATGCGTACACTCAAACACAGGACTCCAGGCGAGATTTGGGCTAATGGGAATAAAGTAATGGAGAGATCAAATAAATGGAGTGCAGGTTTATGTATTACATGACAGCCGTGGAGTATTAAGATGAATAGAAGGAGCATTATACTGAAACAGGCTTGAGTTTGGCAAATCAAGAACTTGTTTTTTTTTTTTTTTTTTCTTTTCACTGAAGTGTGTTAGAAAAAGTCAAACGTAACTGGAAAGCCCCAAAGAGATTTACTGAGCCGGTGAAAGGGTGCCAAAACTTTCGACCAGCCAGAATCTGCGAACGTAAAATTCCCGGTTTACCAAATCTGCAAAGGTCACTTTGTAGACTGGGACACAATTATAGCCCATTTGTTGGCTTGCGCAAAGTATTGGCACCCCTTCGACGTCATGCATCACTGAAAAGGGACCATGATACTGGTACCGCTGAGCAGATATTATCAGTATAGTGACATTCTTTTATTAAGGTCCTGAAAAGGGTCCTTGAGTTTTTGAAACTCAAGTTCATCAAAAGTTTGTTTTTGTTGTTCCTGAAAACAGACTATGGTCTTGCGAATTGTTTCTGTACTCCTGAAAAAAAGGTTCCTGGGTTCCTGAATAAGACACTGTGTTTCTGCAAAGGTTTTTGTGTGCATGAAAAAGTTATGGAAAAGGTTTCTGAGCTGTTCTTGGTCCTAGGAAAAGTTTTTTAAGATTCCTGAAAAATGGCCGAAGTCACGGAAAGAAATTTCTGGGTTTTATGTCCGTTTATTTGTTTGTTTGCTGCTGTGTTTTTTGTTGAAAACGTTCCTTGGTTTCTAAAAATATTTCTGGGTTTCTGAATAAGACCCTTCGGCATTAGTTCCAGAAATGGTTCCTGAGTTTTTGAAAAATTCCTGAAAATATTCTTGGATTTTTGAATTCCTGGGTTCCTGATAAGGAAATTCATATTACAGAAAAGGTTCCTGGTTACTTAAATGTTCCTGAGTTTTGTAACAAAAAGTTACAAAAATTACAAAATTTCTGTAAAATTTACTGAGATAATTACTCTTCTGAGAAAGTTCCTTGAGAAGGTTCCTGTATTCCTGAAATGTCATTGAAAAGCTTGATAGGTTCCTTTAAAAAGGAGTATTGTGTTCCTGGGTTACAGAGTTCTTGAAAAAAGTTCCAGGGTTTATTAAAAAGTTCTGGGTTCCTGGATTCCTCACAGAGGACCAAACATACACAGAAAATCCGCACAGACAACTACTGGGCCAATGAGTGAGTGCCAAAACTTTCACACTGCCAAAAATCTGCAAATGTGCGAATACGTCCCAGTTTATCCAATCTGCCTGCCAGACAGGTCACTTTGTAGACTTGGACAGGCTTGTAGCCCAATTATTGCACTGAACAAAGTATTGGCCCCCTTTTACTTCATCCATCAATGAAAAGGGAGCATCACAGAGCAGATATTATCTCTGGTTGAAAGAAAAAAGGAAGAAAAATATTGACAGACAAATAGAGTGTATGAAATTCTTTTCTTTGCATTCTGGGTTCCTGAAAAAGGTTCCTGAGCTTTGAAAGTGGTGCCTGAAAAGGTTTCTTTGTTCTTGGTAACAGGAAAAAAGGTTTCTGGATTCCTGAAAATCCTTGAAATATTTGTATTTATTTATTTATTTATTCATTCATTCATTCATTTTAGAGTTGATTTAAAGATTTCTGAGTTACTGAAAAAAAAAAATAAATAAAAAATAAAAGCTTTCTGGGCTCCTGGATAAGACCCTAGCTGTGCCTGAAACTGCTCCCTGTCTCCTAAAAAACCTGGGACAAAAACCCTGAAAGTCCTGAAGCCCAAGGTTCCCGAAAATGTTCCTGATATCCAAAGGTCCTGAAACTGTTCCTGATGTCCAAAGCTCCGGAAAATGTTCCTGATGTCCAAAGCTCCTTAAAATGTTCCCTTTGTCCAAAGTTCCTGAAAATGTTCCTGATGTCCAAAGCTCCTGAAAATGTTCCTGATGTCCAAAGCTCCTTAAAATGTTCCCTTTGTCCAAAGTTCCTGAAAATGTTCCTGATGTCCAAAGCTCCTGAAACTGTTCCCTTTGTCCAAAGCTCCTTAAAATGTTCTCTTTGTCCAAAGTTCCTGAAAATGTTCCTGATGTCCAAAGCTCCTGAAACTGTTCCTGATGTCCAAAGTTCTTGAAAATGTTCCTGATGTCCAAAGCTCCTGAAACTGTTCCTGATGTCCAAAGTTCCTTAAAATGTTCCCTTTGTCCAAAGTTCCTGAAAATGTTCCTGATGTCCAAAGCTCCTGAAACTGTTCCCTTTGTCCAAAGCTCCTGAAAATGTTCCTGATGTCCAAAGCTCCTTAAAATGTTCCCTTTGTCCAAAGTATCTGAAAATGTTCCTGATGTCCAAAGCTCCTGAAAATGTTCCCTTTGTCCAAAGTATCTGAAAATGTTCCTGATGTCCAAAGTTCCTGAAAATGTTCCCTTTGTCCAAAGTATCTGAAAATGTTCCTGATGTCCAAAGTTCCTTAAAATGTTCCCTTTGTCCAAAGTATCTGAAAATGTTCCCTTTGTCCAAAGCTCCTTAAAATGTTCCCTTTGTCCAAAGCTCCTTAAAATGTTCCCTTTGTCCAAAGCTCCTTAAAATGTTCCCTTTGTCCAAAGCTCCTGAAAATGTTCCTGATGTCCAAAGTTCCTGACAATGTTTCTGGGCTCCTGATAAGGAAAAGGCTCTCCATGTTCCTGAAGATGTGTTTTTGTTACTAAAAACGTTCCTGAGTTCATTTCCAAAATCTCTGCATTTCAGGAGATAATATCCGTTCTGGGTTCCTTCAGAAGGCGCCTGAATTCCTCACAAAGGAACGAAATCCCCGATAAAGTCCCTGGGTTCATGAACTTCCTGCTTACTTTACTATATATAAGACTGACAGTGGACGACTCCGTGTTTATTTATTAAACCTCCAGCTATGAGCATTTCACCCGGGCCGGCACTCAGGCTCTCAGCGTGTGCTGACATCATTATTTATCCATGACATCTGGATTCTATAATTAGAGCATAAAATTTGATTTCAGACGACACGCATTCGTCCGTAGATGTATGGACTTCAGCGGAACTTTCTCTCAATCTAACAAGTGATGATGATATGTCGTTTAATTTACTATATCAAGTACAATATAACCGGCAAAGTAACTGCTTTATCTTCTCATTACATGTTATGACAGGCTTCCTAGAAAAGCCTAACTACTACATCTCTGGACACACACACACACACACACACACACACACACACTCTCAGTGGAGAGAGTGGGAAATGGGACTTAATGAATTATGAAAAGCCATTTTGCTGTCTTAGCTTGTACATTTAGGGTAAATGAATAAAGTAGGCAGGACATTAGGACATCAGGGCAGCTTAATGTCCACCCTGAGATGAAGAGCGATGGAAAAAGAGAGACGGAAAAGAGAGACGGAGAGATGAGATGGTATGAAATGTGTTCTCCCATGCTGGCCTGTGAGTAATGGAGGGATGTACGGGATATGTCATTGCGCCGGTGATGTATAATGCAGGTCGGTCGCATTAACGTATTAGCTTTACTTTCTGGCTTCTTCACTCTACACTCATCCATCATCGGAACATAATCAGCGTCCGAGTGGAGAGACAATAAAAGCATAAAGACCGAATGGCATTAAGGAAGGACGGAAAGTGAGAGAATCAGAAAGAAAAAAAAAGAAAAGACATGCAAATTTATTTCATCCTCTCATCTCTCATGTGTGTGTGTGTGTGTGTGTGTATTAATAGTTCTCTGCATGAGCAGAGACAGTTCATTTCTGTTCCTGTCCCGTGCCTCGTGATAAAGCCTTTTTAATTACGTTGCGTGAAATAATATTAAAGGTCACTGAGGTGTGCCTAATTTTTTTTTTTTTTCCCACAATGCCACACCTCTTGGCGATGCCTTGGAGTTAGGAAGGTCTGACAACGGTGTGACGTCTACAGAGGAATGGAATATTTTTCCTCCTGGAGAACACTAGAGGTACAGTGACGTATAATAATAGTGCAGAACGTGTAAAAGTGTGTTTCCATGATCGGGGTGTCAATACATTTGCAAATATGTATGTAAAGTAAAGGTATGGAGTACTGAAAATGTTCTTCACTTTGGAGGGCGGGGGAGAAGGGGGGGGGGGGGGGGGTTCAGGGTTCCTGAACTCGCCCTAAATCGAATCACATGTTCCTAAAAGTTCCTGGTCTTTGGAAATGTTCCTTTAGAAAAAAAAAAATTAAAAAAAATCTGCTTTACTGGAATTAAAAAAAAAAAGAAGAAGAAGAAGAAAAAAAAAGGTTTGTGGATTTCTTAAAAAAGTTTCTTTGTTCCTGAAAATGTTCCTGTGTTTTGTAGGGAAAAGGTTCCTGAGTTCCTAAAAAGATCTGTGGGTTACTTACATAAAATGTCCTGGATTCCTGAAAAATATTCAGAAAAATATTCTTTAAGGTGTTTACATGAGTGGCTTTTAGAATATTCCTTTCATGTTCCTGTTTTGCGTGTTATAGAATGTAGATGGATTAACATCACGTCATTACGTCCCCGCGCCACGCCGTCCGACGTCCCTCCAGAATTTCACGTATCGACGTACAGTCGGTCTTCGTTATGGGACCGTATACAGTTTCGGGTGTTTTTATATAAATTTTTTACGAAAGCTTCGAGTGCGGTTAATTATTAGTCGTGTTATACGTGCAAATAGACGACCGCTCGAAGCCGTGGGCTGCGTCCCAAACCGCATACTTACCTAAACACGTGTATTTCTCCTACTATTTAGCAGGTAAGTACGCGGTTTGGGACGCAGCCGTGCTCTCGTTTGCCGTCAAACGGTCGAGCGCTGCCGTGTGTGAACGTGTCCTGTCTCACGATGCGGTGAAAACTCTCACACGACGTTAATAGTGTGATTAAGGCGTGTACGTGTCTGTAACGCGACTAAAACAGGAAAACTCCACACGTCTTAATTCCATCTGTGTTTACTTCCAGTATGACTTTAATCGGATTAAGATCATCAATAATCTCTGTTTACATGCTGGTTTCTTAATCAGAGTATCGTCTTAATCGGGTTCATATCGGATTATCGTCGTCCATGTGAACGTACTGAGTGTCCCCTAGGTTTGGAGGGTGGGGGTGGAGAGAGTACCTGAGTTGATATTGTACTATTGAACGAAGAGGCTGGTTTAAACGTACAGCCCTGTTATACAAATTATACCCTGAAAGTGAACTTTTCATGCGAAAACCTTACGAGGTAAATCATTAGAATGTCCATAACTTCCTCATACCATTCTCATGGATGTTATTTAACGAGATTTCGTGTATCTGCTAATTAAATACCTCAACGCTAAAAAGAAACATACAGCCAAGGAAACGAGACGTTGTTGTCCGAGAAGAGTTAACACGTTCGTGAATGCTTTCATTCAGATTTTTTTAGCTTCAGCGTTGGGGCAGTGTGTGTTTACAGTAACTCTGCGTTATCACACCACCCGGTCGTTGATTATTTTCCGATAACAGCACGACACGACAGTGCTTTATTCCTTACATGGGGAAGTTACATTAAACTAGACTAATTACAGCTTTAAAACGT
>NC_030423.2:28973902-29001402 GCF_001660625.3 Ictalurus punctatus
CATGTTTTTTCAATTTATCGCCAGTACAACGTGAAGCTTTGTGAAGATTTGTTTACGAGCTGTCACACCATGACATCAGTAAAGCATCGAAACGCTTGTGTGTTTGTGCTGGTTGTATAACGAAAGAGAAGAAAAGTTCGCCCTGTCCTGACGTGCATGAGAGATCTCAGAATAACATTTCAGCATTTCTCTTTGGACTCGCATCCTGGAACAGACCGATATTCAGGAGAGTCATCTATGTAGATGTTTAGAAATGTTCCATCAATGTTTGCTCGGTCGTCTTCTCACATAATGTTAAAGGATCTCCTCGAGAGGATGTCACACGCTCGATGAAACACGTAACACACGCAGATTGTAAGGATAAAATAACCCACAGAAATTCTCTTGGGTCCTCTTCAGAGATGGCTCGCAGCATGATTTATAAACTGTGGAACAATCTGATGCATTGCCCCATATACGCATGTGGGAAATATTGGACATGGGGGAAGGGGGTAATCATGTTTTGGAGCTGTGAAAGAACATGACTCACTTTTATAACATGTTCTTGTGCAACGATAACTATCTCATCTGTCACGAATACCCCCGTCGGCATGTGTAGTAGTTTCCATGGCGATTAGCGCCATGTGCCTTTGTTTTTGTTTTGGTCCTATATCCGTAATTCTCATATTATTCGATTTTATGCCCTCATTATCTATCACCTGCTTCTAGTTTCCCCATTAATATGTGTATTTATGCCCACAATGTTACTTTGTGTCTTTATGAATATTGCTTTCTTGCTAAGACTAATTTTCCTAGCTTCCAAGTACGTGTTCCATGTTTACGGTGCAATGTTAGTCTAGAGTTGGGACAATGACGGACATTAAGGGCTTTTCTGGAATGTGAACCCGGTACTCTTTACACCGAAATGAGAATTGGTGCCTTAAATGTCGTCGTGATGGTGACGTCAGCGCTCCTACAGATAGCGCAAGTTGGCCCGCTATGGGACGGGACAATCATGACTCTCTGCCTTTCTATATACACCGCATGTTACAGACGCCTGTCTAAAGGATCAAGTCTACATGCGCCGCAAGATGGCCGCTATAGTCGTTCGGAGCGTCCTCGAAAAATCACGCAAAGCATCTGGATGATGGCATGTCGGCATAAATACTGCCAGCTGTATAACACCATGTGACACAGATGAAAGGTCTGTTTTGAGTACCGGTCTTCTGTTTTGTTCTTGATTAGTAAATACTTTCAAATGTAAATACTTTTAAATGAGTTTTCACAACAATCACGGCAACAGCGGAAAGTTTTAAGGAGAAACAACAGAGCTGAGTGTGTTTAACATCACTGTGGATGAAACTGCTAAATATTGTAGTTCGACTTGGATTGGATTCGGCTCGGACGTGCCAAATGCCTAGTGGTTGTCGCTTTTAATCCTCCTAATGTACATAAGATACACAGGCGGGTATGAGAACAATGCCGTCCAGTCATTCGTTAATAAATGATCATTAGTCATCTAGTGGTTGTCGTTTTTAATACTCCAGGTTGTACCAGGCAAATGTGTGAACAATGCCGTCCTGTCATTCGTCAAGCAGAACACCGGCCTTAGAAAGCTGCAGCGATATGATACAGGACTGATGTAAATCACGGTGGGAAAACAGCGCCATGTGACTTCCCCTGTTCCAAACGCCACCAAGCAGCCAAGGAGTTCCCCCAACCATGAACGACTTTGCAGTACTTCTCACTCTTTGTCAGCATTCGATTCCTTTGATTTTCCGTGGCATGTTCACTAGATATTTGGGCACCGTGAATATTCCCCTAGCAGCCTGATCTTTTAAAATGAGTTGTATTTCATTTGTTTGTCTGAATCCCAGCATGATGAGAGTGAGAGGCAGAGAGTCATGCTATCCCTGCTGACAAGAAGAGCTCAAAAGTGGGCTGAGAACATCAGTTATTTATGTGTTATGCATCTACTGTTAGATTTATTATATTAGATTAATTAGGTTTCAATTCAATTAAATTTTATTTGTACCGTATAGCGCTTTTTACAACGGACGTTGTCTCAAAGCAGCTTTACAGAAACATATAAAGACAGGATGGAGATTTTAAAAGTGTGGATTTATCCCTATTGGGCGAGACGGTGGAGACGGTGGTGAGGAAAAACTCCCTGAGATGATCTGAGGAAGAAACCTTGAGAGGAACCGGACTCAGAAGGGAACCCGTCCTCATCTGGGTCACGACGGATAGTGTGAAAGTAAAAGAAAGGTCATTATGGTTTAATATGAAGTCTGTTTGTTGAACTAGTCCACTGTTCACTAAAGGAGACCCGAGTGTAAAACTGCATGTGGTCATTGCAGTCCCAAGGCCATCGCAGCAACCGTCGTCCCAGCAACCACAGCGAGAACGTCCATGTGGAATTGAGGTCCAAAACCATTTCCATGGTACTCCAAGCGGTACCGTCCTCAGCGATCTCCAGGCTGCGCTGCTTGGAGTCCTCCTCAGTCTACAGAATGTAGCCTCCAGTTGATGAGAGCTCCATCCAGAGGTAGGGCATCAGGATGGATCAGGCAGGTCCGTAGAGCAGAAAGGGTCAGGAATACTGGCATCTCCATAAAATCATGTGTAGCTTGACAGATTAGACCAATATTAGCCTGAATACCAAGCAATCAGAGATTCAGTTTGCCTGAGGATTTAAAGTCACTATCAATCACACAAAGGGAATTTAAAGTCTTTCCTCTGGAAAATTAACAGTTCTTCTTTCAAGCCCTGCATTCCTTTAATATTGGATACAATGCTGGATAAACACAGCGTCTGGAATGTTATATTTTAGAAACCTCGGCATGTACTATGCATTTCTGTCATTAAAAGGTCATATCAGTAACTAATATGAAAAATAATTACAGGGCACAGACCGGGTCACAGCTCCCGAGTTCCGGGTTAGATCCTGAGCTCAGGTTATTGTCTGTGTGGAGTATCACATGTTCTGACATGTTCTTCCTACTTCCCAAAACATGCGGTGGACCGGTGACAATAAATTGACCCCTAAATAAACATACCGGACAAATCTGCTAATATAGGCCGCTGGATTACTCAGGGTCCCATGTGGTATGAACACTTTTAATTTAAAAAGGCAAAGTTTCAATTTAAATTAAGGGTTTGATAAGCGTTTATTTGGAAAATACCAGAGAAAATCAAAAGTCCAGGGGGTGGAGTCAGACCTGATACAGCTCCTCTTACCTGTGTGGGGTCAAACCACAAGTCCAGGGGGTGGAGTCAGACCTGATACAGCTCCTCTTACCAGTGTGGGGTCAAACCACAAGTCCAGGGGGTGGAGTCAGACCTGATACAGCTCCTCTTACCAGTGTGGGGTCAAACCACAAGTCCAGGGGGTGGAGTCAGACCTGATACAGCTCCTCTTACCTGGGTGGGGTCAAACCACAAGTCCAGGGGGTGGTGTCAGATCTGATACAGCTCCTCTTACCAGTGTGGGGTCAAACCACAAGTCCAGGGGGTGGAGTCAGACCTGATACAGCTCCTCTTACCAGTGTGGGGTCAAACCACAAGTCCAGGGGGTGGAGTCAGACCTGATACAGCTCCTCTTACCTGGGTGGGGTCAAACCACAAGTCCAGGGGGTGGAGTCAGACCTGATACAGCTCCTCTTACCTGGGTGGGGTCAAACCACAAGTCCAGGGGGTGGTGTCAGATCTGATACAGCTCCTCTTACCAGTGTGGGGTCAAACCACAAGTCCAGGGGCTGGAGTCGGACTTGATACAGCTCCACTTACCTGTGTGGGGTCAAACCACAAGTCCAGGGGGTGGAGTCAGACCTGATACAGCTCCACTTACCTATGTGGGGTCAAACCACAAATCCAGGAGGTGGAGTCAGACCTGATACAGCTCCTCTTACCTGTGTGGGGTCAAACCACAAGTCCAGGGGGTGGAGTCAGACCTGATACAGCTCCTCTTACCTGTGTGGGGTCAAACCACAAGTCCAGGGGGTGGAGTCAGACCTGATACAGCTCCTCTTACCTGTGTGGGGTCAAACCACAAGTCCAGGGGGTGGAGTCAGACCTGATACAGCTCCTCTTACCAGTGTGGGGTCAAACCACAAGTCCAGGGGGTGGAGTCAGACCTGATACAGCTCCTCTTACCAGTGTGGGGTCAAACCACAAGTCCAGGGGGTGGAGTCAGACCTGATACAGCTCCTCTTACCTGGGTGGGGTCAAACCACAAGTCCAGGGGGTGGTGTCAGATCTGATACAGCTCCTCTTACCAGTGTGGGGTCAAACCACAAGTCCAGGGGGTGGAGTCAGACCTGATACAGCTCCTCTTACCAGTGTGGGGTCAAACCACAAGTCCAGGGGGTGGAGTCAGACCTGATACAGCTCCTCTTACCTGGGTGGGGTCAAACCACAAGTCCAGGGGGTGGAGTCAGACCTGATACAGCTCCTCTTACCTGGGTGGGGTCAAACCACAAGTCCAGGGGGTGGTGTCAGATCTGATACAGCTCCTCTTACCAGTGTGGGGTCAAACCACAAGTCCAGGGGCTGGAGTCGGACTTGATACAGCTCCACTTACCTGTGTGGGGTCAAACCACAAGTCCAGGGGGTGGAGTCAGACCTGATACAGCTCCACTTACCTATGTGGGGTCAAACCACAAATCCAGGAGGTGGAGTCAGACCTGATACAGCTCCTCTTACCTGTGTGGGGTCAAACCACAAGTCCAGGGGGTGGAGTCAGACCTGATACAGCTCCTCTTACCTGTGTGGGGTCAAACCACAAGTCCAGGGGGTGGAGTCAGACCTGATACAGCTCCTCTTACCTGTGTGGGGTCAAACCACAAGTCCAGGGGTGGAGTCAGACCTGATACAGCTCCTCTTACCTGGGTGGGGTCAAACCACAAGTCCAGGGGGTGGTGTCAGACCTGATACAGCTCCACTTACCTGTGTGGGGTCAAACCACAAATCCAGGAGGTGGAGTCGGACCTGATACAGCTCCACTTACCTGTGTGGGGTCAAACCACAAGTCCAGGGGGTGGAGTCAGACCTGATACAGCTCCACTTACCTATGTGGGGTCAAACCACAAATCCAGGAGGTGGAGTCAGACCTGATACAGCTCCTCTTACCTGTGTGGGGTCAAACCACAAGTCCAGGGGGTGGAGTCAGACCTGATACAGCTCCTCTTACCTGTGTGGGGTCAAACCACAAGTCCAGGGGGTGGAGTCAGACCTGATACAGCTCCTCTTACCTGTGTGGGGTCAAACCACAAGTCCAGGGGTGGAGTCAGACCTGATACAGCTCCTCTTACCTGGGTGGGGTCAAACCACAAGTCCAGGGGGTGGTGTCAGACCTGATACAGCTCCTCTTACCTGTGTGGGGTCAAACCACAAGTCCAGGGGGTGGAGTCGGACCTGATACAGCTCCTCTTACCTGTGTGGGGTCAAACCACAAGTCCAGGGGGTGGAGTCGGACCTGATACAGCTCCACTTACCTGTGTGGGGTCAAACCACAAATCCAGGAGGTGGAGTCAGACCTGATACAGCTCCTCTTACCTGTGTGGGGTCAAACCACAAGTCCAAGGGGTGGTGTCAGACCTGATACAGCTCCTCTTACCTGGGTGGGGTCAAACCACAAGTCCAGGGGGTGGAGTCGGACCTAATACAGCTCCTCTTACATGTGTGGGGTCAAACCACAAGTCCAGGGGGTGGAGTCAGACCTGATACAGCTCCTCATACCTTGATTCTGAATATTCTGCCCAAATGATGTTTTTGTTGCTCACATTATCTCAAGGCTAGTAGAACTGTGTTATTCCATATAAAGTACAGAGGAAAACAAAATGATTAAAGTAATAGATAAAGAGTTTAAAAAAAACATTTTTTTACAAAAGTTAAAAAGCAGTATCAAATCCAAAAACAACTGCTGCATTTACAGCCCCAATTCCAAAAAAGTTGGGACACTGTGTGAAATTTAAATAAAAACAGAATGCAATGATTTGCAAATCTCATAAATAGAACATAGAAAACATATCGAATGTTTAAACTGAGTATATGCACCATTTTGAATTTCATGGCTGCAACACATCTCAATAAATTTGGGACAGGGGCCAGAAAAGACTGGAAAAGTGAAAACAGAATGCAATGATTTGATTGATAGATAGATAGATAGATAGATAGATAGATAGATAGATAGATAGAGTGAACACAGAGTGAGATATATAAAGACAGAGAGCCCAAGAAAGACACAGACGGATGGATACATTGAGAGTGGTGAGAAAGACAGACAAAGAGAGTTTCACACAGAGTGAGATTGGTAGAGAGAGAGCGAGAGTAGTAGAGAGAGAGAGGGGTGCTAAGAGAGACAGAGACAGACACTGATGGATGGATGGATGGACAGACAGAGATTCACACAGTGTGAGATGAGTGGAGACAGAGAAAGACAGAAACATATGCAAATGTATTGATGGATGGATGGATAGAAAGTGAGAGAGACAGATAGACAGAGAGAGAGATTCACACAGAGTGAGATACATAGAGACGAAGAGAGACAGACGGAGGATCGGATGGATGGAGAGTGAGAAAGACGGAGAGTGTTTCACACAGAGTGAGATTGGTAGAGACAGAGAGACAGGGTGAGTAAGATAGAGAGAGAGAGGCTAAGAGAGACAGAGAAAGAGAGACAGACAGAGATTCACACAGAGTGAGATTGGTAGAGACAGAGAAAGACGGAGAGAGAGACGGACAATAAATGGATGGATGGATGGATGGATGGATGGATGGATAGAGAGTGAGAGAGACAGGTAGACAGAGTGAGAGATTCACACAGAGTAAGAAACATAGAGACAGAGAAAGAGAGAGAGAGAGTTCTGTTAATTATACTCTTTATCTGTAAAAACTTGTTATTCACACATGCTTGTTCATATTCTTACGTTCTTTTGGTTTCCATCAGTTACTCCGACATGCATGCAGACATGTTTATTATTTCCTGCTAAAGTAAACGTGTTAATGTTGTGAGATGTTGTAAATCCAAACAGTGTTTTTTTTTTTTTTGATTGATTTGATTATCCACATGGTCACTACTACACTGTTTCTTCATCCCTGTTTCTATTAAATGCTGCAGACAACACGTCTAGTCACGTCTAGTCACGTCCAGTCACGTCCAGCACCAGAGCCATAACAATAATAATCATTTTCTATCTAAACGCTCGCTAAACATGTTCATTATTATTCAGAAATCTTTCATCAAACATGTTATGAAAACTCATATTTTTGGAGTGTGATCACGATTTCCATTGGATTGTTTGGAAAACAGATTAGATCTAATTTCATTTTGATGCAATAATCCTGAGGAAATTCAACAAATATTTTATCCCATTTAGCCTTTAATGATGTGAATAAACAACAAAAATAAAAAATGGATGTAACCGGCACTGAGCCTGTAACAAGGAAATCGCATGAGAAGCTTAAACCTGTTTAACAAAACACACATGTGAGGAAAGGCAGATTTGCTAAAAGTTGTAATATACTAATTTGCATATTCAATTCAATTGAAGTAGTTTTATTTGTGTAGCGTTTTTAACAACAGACATTGTCTCAAAGCAGCTTTACAGAAACATATAAACACAGGATGGAGAATTTAAACGTGTGAATTTATCCCTATTGAGCGAGAAAAACTCCCTGAGATGATCTGAGGAAGAAACCTTGAGAGGAACCGGACTCAGAAGGGAACCCGTCCTCATCTGGGTCACGACGGATAGTGTGAAAGTAAAGGAAAGTTCATTATGGTTTTAACATGAAATCTGTTTGTTGAACTAGTCCACTGTTCACTAAAGGAGACCCGAGTGCAGAACTGCATGTGGTGATTGCAGTCCCGAGGCCATCGCAGCAACCGTCGTCCCAGCAACCACAGCGAGAACGTCCATGTGGAATTGAGGTCCAAAACCATTTCCATGGTACTTCAAGCGGTACCGTCCTCAGCGATCTCCAGGCTGCGCTGCTCGGGGTCGTCCTCAGCGGCAGAACGTAGCCTCCAGTTGATGAGAGCTCCATCCAGAGGTAGGGCATCAGGATGGATCAGGCAGGTCTGGAGAGCAGAAAGGGTCAGGATCACTCACATCTCCATGATATCATGTGTAGCTTGACAGATTGAGAGAAGGAGAGGGAGGTAAAGAGATGGAGAGGTTGTTCTGAGAGATATGCTTATTGTCCCGTAATGGATAGGACTGTGTACTTTGCATGAAAGAAACTATATTGATGGTAAGTTTGTGATTGGCCGTGGGGAACAATGCTGATCAGTGATTGGCCGTTGGGAACAATGCTGATCAGTGATTGGCCGTGGGGAACAATGATGATCAGTGATTGGCCGTTGGGAACAATGGTGATCAGTGACTGGCCATTGGGAATCAATGGTGATCAGTGATTGGTCATCGGGATTAACAATGGTTAGCGCTAGGCCGGATTAAACATACTGGAATACACTGATGATATCCTCGTTTTTTTTTTTTTTTTTTTTCAATGAAAATCCAAAATCTCACTCCAAGTTAAATGCAAAATTGCGCAAGTCCGTAGTGGCATGTACACCTCCCATCCTCCCTACCATTCAGCTTTCTGTTTTAAAATCCCACCAATGAACGAGACAAAATTATGATTTAGATAACTGCTTTCTGTCGTTGCGTTCGAGGCATTATTTGCTGTTAATGTGAGCAAGAATGAGTTGAATCTCATTATAATATACTACAGAGATGACCTGAACATAAAGTTCTTTTCTCACGGGGTGAGACTGTAAGCTATTTAGGATTAGTACAGCATGAACTTCTCCTAACACGTACGTCAGCACTGTCCCATTGTAGCATGTTTATATATCACACACGTGTGTGGACACTCGAGCACGTTGTTGAAGAGACTCTTTTGTGAGACTGTCACAGTCATAGATTAATCTATACTTAAATGTTTAGAGTGTATTGTTTGGATACTGGTTAGTGGATAGCACTGTGCGCTTCAGGATGTTCACAGGATATCCACATCCCCACAGAAACATACACATACACACAGATGAGCAATACCGCGATAACACGAGTGTGTGAACACGAAACCCCATTACGAAGATCTTATCGGATCCCGTGTGTAATTATTTTTCCAAGTAAAAACAGGCAAAACAAAACCTGAGGTAATGACAGTTAGCTGATAATCTTGCGAGAAATGTGTATAAACACTAACCTCATCTCTGAACCTTGACTTTATCTTGGGAGGGGGGCTGAGGTTAACCAAATTGGCTCAAAACTGATTCTGTAGGATCCAAACTCCAAATGTAAAATGTAATATAAGAACTTTCTGGAGCTTTGTGAATAGAAACGACTCCTAATCCTGACAGGCTGGATGTTGGTGGTCTACGTTACTGATTCTCTGGGTGACTGATCGGAAGGTCGGGGGTTCAAGCCCCAGCGCTGCCAAGCTGCCACTGTTGGGCCCTTGAGCAAGCCCCTTAACCCTCTCTGCTCCAGGGGGCGCTGTATCATGGCTGAACCTGCGCTCTGACCCTAGCTTCCTGACACGCTCGGGTATGCGAAGAAAAGAATTTCACTGTGCTGTGATGTATATGTGATCAATAAAGACTCATTATTAATAATCACTGACCCCTCCTTTTGCCACTGCCCAGAGCATCCCTGCTTTTTTTATTCACGAGTCGGTCAGCGATTAGACCGACTCCATTGCACAAACACAGCTGTGCTATATTGACTCAAAAATGCTTTTCTAATCCGCTCTGTTGCATGTTTAAGCGATTAAAGCAATCAGTCAGCAAAGGAATTGTGCACAATTTTCCCCAAATCAGGCAAGACATGTTTGGAGTCTGAAGTTTACTGTTTTTTTGGTTTTGTTCTGGAGATATGAGTCGAATATACAGCAGCTGAAATCATACAGCTTCTAGTTTACCAAGGTGGACTTCTCATAAGAGAGTCTGCTGCATGACTATCTTGAAGCGTAACCACACATCGGGATATCTGACCTGGAAAAGGTCTTAGGTCTGGTCCAGAATCTGGAAGCGGAATTGTATTTTTGGAGCGAAATGACGTATGTGCGTGATCGTTCGGTGCTAAACTGGAGGTCATAACGTTAATCTCGTAGCGCCAGAACATTTGGACCAAAACAAAGCGCAGATGAAAATCATGACGTGTAAAAATGGACGTTGTGGAATTCCTGTGAAAGAAGTTAGTTCTTGTTAAAGACGGTATAAGCAGTAGATTCCTCACTAACCTCTCCTGAGATTTTTCTTTCTCTTGAATCTAATAAAACATACACACACACACACAAAAAAAAAAAAAAAACACAGCTTGGCGCGTTACCAACAAGTCTTTGGTCTTGAAGCCGTTCCAGTATTGGAGTGGGGTTACAGTTTTTCCTCTGACTGTTACAGAGCACCGAAACTGGAGACTCCTTCCATAAACGTTAAACAAACCGCTCCTTAAAGGAAAGTTCACCATATCAACGGCTCTAACGTACTAAAACTAAAACAAGCAAATGAACATAAACCTGTGATTTTCTGCTGCAGTTACAGAAAATGAATCAACACCTTCCGAACCGATCATTCTTCGTAGACCCATAATACGCGTGTAATTAATATTAAATCTGTGAAACATGAGAAAAAATTATCAAATGTTAATTAAATAATACACTTTTAAATCATTTTTAGGAAACATGGGTGAACATGGAAATAATGCGACATTTTCAACTTCATATGAATGTAATGTTCCTTATGATAACAGACAGTATTTCAATTTTAAATAAATAAATAAATAAATAAATAAATACTATTATCAAATTATTTCTGCTTTTACTTGTTTTAAAAAATATATTCCCAATAATTAACATTAAAGAAATGTTCATTAAATTAAATAAGCAGCAGCATAAAAATTTTATATTTTTATTTGAGCTTTTTCATATATAAAACACAAAACATATTAAAGTATACTGTATATGTGCATTATTATTATTATTAGTAGTAGTAGTAGTAGTAGTAGTAGTAGTATTGATGGGGATATTGTTAGCTTGTATACAGAAATAGTCCAACTTCATAGATAGATAGATAGATAGACAGATAGATGAAGGAAGGAAGGAAGGAGAGAAGGGTATAACTCTGAGTTAAAGTAAATCTGAAAAGCGCACAGAAGTTGGGAGAAGGTGGAAACGCCAAGTGTTCAGATTTCCTTCATCTACGGTTCGCTCTCCAGCACACACCTCACTGCTAAGATGCTCATGGAACCGGAAAGCGCTTCACTTCCCCCATAGTATAAAAAAAAATCAGTGTAGAGGGAAAAGGAAATGGGGGAGTGACGCGGTGCGCATCAGGGATCTGGAATCGCACGGGTTCACGGGTCCGAGTGAACTCAGACACACAGATTATTTTCACTCCTGCAGTTTTACTCTTTTACAGCGTGAAGGAGGGAGGATCATGTCTTGCAAGCATGACTCCCGAAAATGACTCGTGCGCGCTCTTTAACGGCACCGGGTGTAACGGGACCGGATCGAACCACCCGCCCGTGCGCCTCTCTCGCGCGCTGCCTTTGGGACTGGTCCTGGGAGCGTTTATCGTCTTCGCGGCTGTCGGCAACGCGCTGGTCGTGGCCTCAGTGCTGCGCGACAGACGCCTGCGCGCGCCGACACACTGGCTGATCGCGAACCTGGCGGCGGCGGACCTGCTGCTGAGCGCCGCCGTGCTGCCGGTGTCGGCGGCGCACGAGATCCTCGACCGCTGGGCTTTCGGGAGCGTCTTCTGCGACGTGTGGGCCGCGCTGGACGTGCTGTGCTGCACGGCGTCCATCCTGAGCCTGTGCGTCATCTCGGTGGACCGCTACGTCGGCGTGAGCCGCCCGCTGGCCTACACGAGCATCGTGACGCACCGCCGCGCGGTGCTCGCCGCGCTCTCGGTGTGGCTCGTCTCCGTGCTCATCTCCGTCGGACCGCTGCTGGGATGGAAGCAGGCGCGCTCGCCGGACGACACCGCGTGCGACATCACCGAGGAGCCCTACTACGCGCTCTTCTCCTCGCTCGTGTCCTTCTACATCCCGCTGGCCGTCATCCTCGCCATGTACTGCCGCGTCTACATTGTGGCTAAACGCACGAGTCGCAGTTTGGAGCTGGGCGTCCGGAAGGAGAGAATAAACTCCACGGAAGTCACGCTGAGGATCCATCAGGGCTCCAGGACGCGCGAGGAACCGGCGCAGGAGCAGCATCACCACAACCACCACCACCACCACCATCAGCAGCATCAGCGGAGCTCGCTCACGGTCACGGTGTTGAAATTCTCTCGGGAAAAAAAAGCAGCCAAAACGGTTGGAGTGCTGGTCGGAGCGTTCACCGCGTGCTGGCTGCCCTTCTTCATCACCTTACCCATCGGTATGTAATTGGCAATAATAATAATAATAATAATAATAATAATAATAATAATAATAATAATAATAATAGGCATGGTAAGTTTATTTACATTGCATAATTAATACACAAAGTGCTTTACATACTGTAACTAAAAACACTTGGGGATATATCTGAGATCAAATCTAAATGTTGCCTCACCATGCCTGGTTCTCATGCTATTGGAACCGAGACGCATTTTGGTTCTAACTTATTATTATTATTATTATTATGATTATGATAATGATGATGACGATGATTATTATTATTATTATTATTATGATTATTATTATTATTATACAATTTTCCGGTTCTTCACAGGTTCTTATACAGGTTCTTAGCTTCCAAATATGATTTTACGTGGAACTCCGTTTGATAAGGAAACACTGCTAAGGGTTCTTTAAGGGCCTTTAAGGGTTCTCCCAGAGTTAAACCCACAAATCCTAGATTCAACTCTTTTTAGTGTGTACAATGTGTATACAGTTGTGTGTACAGTGTGTGTGTGTGTGTGTATATATATATATATATATATATATATATATATATATATATATATATATATATATATATATATGTATGTGTGTGTGTGTGTGTGTGTGTGTGTGTGTGCATATGTATATGTATATATATGTACACACATATATATATATAAAAACAAATCCCTAGAGCAGAGCCGCAGTGTATTTTAGTAAAATATTTCTATATTTGGAGTGTGTGTGTGTGTGTGTGTGTGTGTGCAAAAATCTTCATCAAGGGTTCTAGGTATTGTTAAGGGTTCTTATCTTCCTTATAAGTTAAACGCTTTCTGATAAGGAACAGGTTCCCAGGTCGTGGTCCTGGAGAAAACACCTTGTTTTGCGCATTTGAGTGTTTTTCAACGAGGAGGAAACGAGGTGATTCATGGAATCAGCGGTGTTATAGCAGGAAAATGTGTAAGATACGGGTTCTTCAGGATCAGGGTTGGGGACCTGTATGAAATAGCAACACCCAGTTGTGAAGTTCTACTTTTAATAGTTTCCCAAAGGGACAATTAAAAATAAAGAGTTTAATTACACTCTTGGGAAAAAGAGATTAAATCTCTTCCGGTTCTTCCGTTTGTCCATGTGGGGACGGCGTAGGACGTTAGGACCCTGAAAAAACTCGCATGATTAATGATTAGCATGTGATCTTCAACAGCTTGCAGTGGAGTTGACTTTTTCAGATTCCTGATATTTTCACTACCACTTGGTAGTGGTGGTTAACACTTTCCTACATTACCCACAATGCCCTTCGACTACTTGTTGATAGCAGTGGAATTTATCCCTCATTTCATCTCTATCTAAAAGAGAGCAATGCAGCGGCACTTTACGGCAGTCCGTAAGGATTTTGTGGAGTTTTTTTGTGATCGTTGCGGCTAAAAACGCTTTGATTTTACAAAATTTTGCGACAAAATTTGGGGCGATTTTTGTGCTTTTCTTTTCCCGCGGAAAACTCCTTGAATTGTCGCAATCGCACGAAATTGTTCGCGCGCTCTTTCGCACTGATGTTTGTTGGTAAATGAGACCCTTTAACTGTACTCATGTTCAAATGCGTGTTGTGATGGCGTCTCATGGCGCAAATCTGCGGAAAATCCGAATATTGCGGCTTTCGTTTGATTTTGCGTTCGTTTCTGCGATCGAAACCATTGGGAAATCCTGGAGGGACTGTTTAGTGCTTTAGTCTCTACCCTCTGCTCAAACAGAACAGCTTCCAAAGCTTCCAGAACTTTCACAGTAACGCCACCATCAACACCGACACGCTCGGAGATCGCCGTCTCGTAGATCACTGACTGGCCTCAGAGCCGAGTCTCTGCCGTTAACTCGCTATCGCATAGCTGCATTGCATTCTGGGACATTGAGTCCAGCATTCGCACCAACACGGTCTCAAGCAAACAAAACAGTTCTTTCATTTTTCGATACGTTGACGGAAAATGAATTTCGAGTCAGAAAAGGAGCTCTTTCTCTTTTTTTTGTTCCAATTTTTACTACGCTAGCAATAACAATGCCCTCCTGTGATGTTAGCGTGACGGACAGTTTCTAACTTCTGTAACAGACTCCAGAATCTCTAAACACACTGTAAATATCCCAATATAAACGTGTATAATGTGTTTCAGGACGGACTTTTTCCTTTAACTGTCCAGAACTTTTGAAGAACACTTTGAAGCGTGGGTTTTTCCAAAAGTGGGTAGATTGGAGTTAAATGGTGGAGCGGGCATCACACCGAACTCTCTCTCTCTCTCTCTCTCTCTCTCTCTCTCTTTCTCTCTCTTAACTTTTACGATGCTTTTTCTGGAACTCGAGGTTTAGGTCGCTATTAAACTGCGATTCCGTGTCTGTTCGATCATCTGCAGCTGGTTCCAGTGTAGAAGCTTCATGTTAAAACGATCCTTTCTAAATTTTGTGGATAACCAGCATGTGTTTTGACTCTTTTAAGTGTCTGGACACACACTGAGCACAATCATGGACTGCATTACTCCGTTCGTGGGGTTTCTCTTTTGAAAATTGCATTTTTTTTTTCTTTCTTTCTTTCTTTCTTTTTTTTTTTTGGTCCTGGTCTGTGCTCGATCTACGCTGGAAATCCGGTTCCAGGTCACGCAGAGCGTAATAGACAATTCATGGCATCGACCTTCTGCTGTGGTCGTGAGGAAGGCCACGGAGGAAGACTTAAAGAGAGCAGGAGAGGGCTTTTATTTTCCCCTCCGCTTCCTTTTCTCCCTGCAGGGTCACTGCTCTGCGTGCTCTGCTGATCCAGCTGTGCTCCGAGGAGAGCCAGTGTGTGAGAATGGAGATGTTTAGGATCGCGTGGTTATTATAAACGCATTAACATCACAGTCATTCCTCTGCAGGCCGAGGTCACGGCCCCGAGGGCACGGTGCAGCTGGATTGGCTCTTAATTAGACAAGCTTTCTCAGAGTAACGAGCAGACCTCTGAACCGGGTCCTGGGATTTCCTGAGTCGTAGCATGCTGCTTTATCTTTCTGTAGATTAAGGGCGGGACGATAAGATAAATTCGTGGCGCGATAGTCGCGCAACAAAACTGCTCGCTCAAAAGTTCCTGTTTTCCAGCTCAGCAGCAGCAGAGGAACGGCAGCGCTTCGGTTTTTCAGTTATGGAAATGAGAACATCGTTAAAAAAAAAGATTTCCTCAAATATGAGACGCTTAAGCTGATAACTCCTCTTGGACGGCTAATGCTAAAGTCACGTTCATGGCTACGTACATACATGTAGGAGCTCCATGTATTTTAAATCTATTATTATCGTGGTTGTTAGTAGCAACAGAATATCTTAATAAGATCGATTACATAAGGAATAAAACCCTCTGTGTCACGCTCTTCTAGGAAACTAATCAGGGAAGCAGTGGTGTAATGAATCGGCGTTACTGTTATTGAGTATTTTTCCATAATAGCACGTCTGAAAGTACGGCACGATACTTTTTCTCCATTTATAGATACTTTTGATGTCGTGGAGCATCTTACTAATTAAGTTTTGCTTACATTATAGCTGTTTTTTTGTCTTAGCTGCTTGTCAATTTCCAGAGAAACCGCAACTGCTAAAGCTACAGCTTTCCTCTGACTGTTACAAAGCGCTGACGCTGGAGACTCCTTCCTTAAAAGGTTAAACAAACACAATTAAACCGTACAAATCCATGTGTACGTCGTCGCTATAGAAACGATAACCTGTCGTTGTAGAAATTCAATAAACACCTACTGGCCAATCAGATTCGAGCTGCGGTACAACATGGATGAAGTCCTGAGCGTTTATTATCGTTAAACGGTCAAGCCCGACCTCTGGGTTCACACCTGTCCAAACAATCCAGGTTTTGATTCAACCAGACTGAATCCTGCATAAATACCCCCCCCCCCCCCCCCCCCCCCACCTTAAAGCTCTGTCTGCTTTATTTTGAAAGAAAAAAAAACAGCAAAAAAAACAAAAAAACAACACACAAAGGTTTTATGGCTGAATTTTTCAGAGTGACCCTTAAAGGAAGCAAACAAGAGAAAGATATACAGTCTGTACCATAACATCCTGTTTTCCATATTGAGTCGCGGCCAACGTGGCTCGGACCTATTGTCTTTTTGGACAGCGTGTAGAGTTAGTGGGTCGTATTTCATACGCCTGAGATAGTAAGAACGTGAAAACTTGCAGAAATCAGCCCTGTGTGTACGTTCCCTTACAGTACGGCATGCCAATCTTCCTTCTGCTCCATCTTACAGTCATGCTGTTCTCAAAATGGTTTCATGCACACACAACTACATTCACACACACAAAAAAAAAATATTATAATAATAATCGCAACACGCAATGCTGCTTGTATTGCACAACATCAGGGCTCAGAAGCATCTGAAGTTCATTATTCTTACACAACACAGCGCTAAGCATGATTAACTTCTGAATTACTAGCTGGAAAATAATAGACACTTGTGATATCATCCTTAAACAAAGGACCCGTAAGGAATGAATCTTAAGTTGGTGCTAGGGGTGGGGCAATATGGCAAAAATATCAAATCACGATACTCAATAGTAATATAATTACTACGATACGCGATATCTCATGACTTACATATGTTCGCTTAAAAAAAATACCGTTGTATTAAAATTTTTGCTGTATGGTAAAAATCCATCCAGCTAACAGCTCTTTAAAGACTGAACTAGCATGTCCGGTTCTGCTCTGACCCAGAAGTCGATTCTGGAAGGAAGTTGAGGGTTGAGTGCAGGGCCAGCCGTTATATAACACCTCTGGAGCTGTTCAAGGTGAGGGGTCATTACTCAGCAAGAGCAACTCTCAACTGTCAACCTTTTAACCTTTTAAGTAGCACCGAAAGAGTAAAAGAGACAGCTCACGCATGAGCAATCGAACGGTATCGTAAACGATCGGTAAACCTGGGAGGTAAGACTGTATGATCTCAGTAGTGTAGTAAAGTAGCATCATGCTACGCTGTAGCATAATTGTTCCTGATTGGACGTTAACGCCGGTCGATTTTTGTGCCAAAAATGTACATTTAATTCCTTTATGCGATTCACATATTCCGATTCAGTTAATTCAAATCTGGACATCTTTATCCAGGACAGGTTTTTTTTAATAGCGTCTAGACGACTGCGTTTAAACACAAACACTTTAAACCTGACGACAACAACAACGTAAAATAAATAAAATATAGGAAATGCTGACTCAAAAAGCAAAGAGTGTTTTTTTTTTTTTTTTTTTTTTTAATTATTATTATTACTGAAGATAAAAGTGAGTATAGGAGTCGAGTATGTTGCCAGAATATTGCTGCATGTGTAGTCCTAGTTGTAATGATCACATTAAACGCTGCTTTAATGGAACAATACGGCTTTTACACTGATTATCCAGCAGCGCCTAGAATAGCACTTGATCCAGCACACTGTATTATGTTACATTTTATTGATTTATTTTTTTTTATATCTCGTTCCAACAGTTACTTTAACTGTTTAATGGAGCCACGAGACACTAAACCGAGGTCATGAAATCGTAACGTGGTCAGGATTTTATTGCGCTTCGAAACGATTTGTCGAATTAATAACATAGCGCTATATCTTAATAATATAATTTAAAAAAAAAAAAAAACAACACTTCGCTCTTGAAGATACAAGTGAGTTCAAATAAGTTGTGTCTTCTGTGATGTCCTGTGTGGAGAAAAAAAAAAAACTTTGTCTGGACTTTAAAGCTACAAAAATTGTAATTATTAATAAATGCGCACCTATTATGGTTTCAAAGCTCTCCTATAATAGATTTACACGCATCCGAGGTCAAAAAAACACTTTAACGTGCTCGTAATTTAAACTGCGGCATTACCTTTACCCCCCAGTGTCACAAACGACTCGTTAAATGATTCGTTCGAAAGGATTTGTTCTAAACTCCTCCTTTCAGCGAGCGTACTCTGCTCTGATTGGTCAGATATCCCAGTCTGTTGTGATTGGTCTACCGCTGTCAGCGAGCAGCCGATGAAGACCAGAGGCGGGGCTATGTAGGTTAGTACAGGAAGTAAAGTCTGGAATCACTAATGACTCGATTCAGCTGTTCAGAATCGATTTTGGGAGTCGATAACTCCGTTTATCCTGCGCTTTGATTTTTTGAAACTTTGCAGACTTTTTTACGTTCACAAACAGCTCTATATATAACACACTACATGAAAGGTTATATTTTTAAAAAACCATAATAGGATCACTTTAATGATGTCATTTTTGTGCATTTAATATTGGCCTCGAATGAAAAGGCGTAGTTGTTTGGAGTATATTTACAGACAAAGCATCAGTTTCACCTGGGGGTTACGCTGTCACACTGTCAGACGGTGGCGCTGGACTTAATAATGCTCCTCGCTCGAGCCGGTATCAAGCAAGGAAAGTTCGCTTAAGTTCGACTCAGACTCATACGAAACTGCGCTACACATGATTACTACAAAACACACTTCTGTTTTCGGTGAAACTCCGCCCCTTTGCGTGTAAATTCCGAATATCGCTTACGTTTATAGTTCCATCTGAGGTCTGAATATAGGTCTGCTTTGTATTTTGGTTTAGTGGGAACTGGGTTTAGTTATGTCACGAAGCCAGTTTTCTTCTTCTAAATTACAGCTGTGTGAGAAGAGCGATGCTCCGTGTCAGTGTTTCTGAGATAACAGAGCTTAAAAAAACAACAACCACAAAACAACATAAATATGCAACAAAGTCTAGCGACTTAGCACACTGAGTCACACTGAAGTTTATTTGACCTCTGAGCCAAATCCCACGCTTTCTCTCAAGCCTGTGAATGTCGTGGGGCCTCGTGCATTTTAAAAGCCCCTTTTCTTAGAAACCGGGCTTCACGTCCTACGTCCATCCAAATATTTACCAAGGAGATCCAATGAAGGAATAAAAGACAGAGAGAGAATGAAAAGAAAAGAAAAAAAAAAAAAAAAAACCCAGCATGACTCTCTTTCCAGAGCTCTCGGTTCTCCGATCAAATTCCTATCACAACAGCTCCGTGTCAAACGAAAGGTTCCGCGTTTATCGCCGCGCTCGTTCTAATACGTTAGCGTTCCTATAGCAACAGGGACTCTAATAAACGAACTCGACAAATGTCGTTTATACGCTCGAGTTTTCTCTAAGGAGGTGCTTCGCTAGTGTTGATTGAAGGAGTCTCCGGTTTCAGAGTTTACGCTTGTTTGCGGACCAAGCTGTGTGTGGGGGTTTTTTTTGTCTTATTGACTTCGAGAGACGGAGAAGAAGAAAAAAGAGAGTTTATAGCCGCTATGACGCGAGCGAGAACAGGAAGTAACTTCCGCAGACGTTCCACAACGTTAAATGTAACTACAAATGGATAAAAATCATGACGCATACGTTAATCCATTTTCGATGCGGTGTGAGAGGAGTAACGCGCTCCAGGGCGCGCCGTCATAGTCAAATCATCAACTTCAGGACGCTAACAGACGGTAACTCCGCCTCGTCACGCCACCCAGTTGTTGATTTATTTCCTCAAAGCAGCGCGTCCTGGAATGGTGTATTTTATTGTGATGTTTTCTGGAACGTTTCGTGGAAGCTCCAGCGTCGGCGCGTGTGGAACGTTCGGAGGTAAAGCTCTCGCTCGTTTTCCGACGTCTTCGGGACGGAGGAGTTGACGGGTTTCGCAGTAACAGACCGTAATGATTAAACGGAAATACAGTGAGGGAAAAAAGTATTTGATCTCCTGCTGATTTTGTACGTTTGCCCACTGACAAAGAAATGATCAGTCTATAATTTTAATGGTAGATTTATTTGAACAGTGAGAGACAGAATAACAACAAGAAAATCCAGAAAAACGCATGTCAGAAATGTTATAAATTGATTTGCATGTTAATGAGGGAAATAAGTATTTGACCCCTCTGCAAAACATGACTTAGTACTTGGTGGCAAAACCCTTGTTGGCAATCACAGAGGTCAGACGTTTCTTGTAGTTGGCCACCAGGTTTGCACACATCTCAGGAGGGGTTTTGTCCCACTCCTCTTTGCAGATCTTCTCCAAGTCATTAAGGTTTCGAGGCTGACGTTTGGCAACTCGAACCTTCAGCTCCCTCCACAGATTTTGTATGGGATTAAGGTCTGGAGACTGGCTAGGCCACTCCAGGACCTTAATGTGCTTCTTCTTGAGCCACTCCTTTGTTGCCTTGGCCGTGTGTTCTGGGTCATCGTCATGCTGGAATACCCATCCACGAACCATTTTCAATGCCCTGGCTGAGGGTAGGAGGTTCTCACCCAAGATTTGACGGTACATGGCCCCGTCCATTGTCCCTTTGATGCGGTGAAGTTGTCCTGTCCCCTTAGCAGAAAAACACCCCCAAAGCATAATGTTTCCACCTCCATGTTTGACGGTGGGGATGGTGTTCTTGGGGTCATAGGCAGCATTCCTCCTCCTCCAAACACGGCGAGTTGAGTTGATGCCAAAGAGCTCCATTTTGGTCTCATCTGACCACAACACTTTCACCCAGTTGTCCTCTGAATCATTCAGATGTTCATTGGCAAACTTCAGTCGGGCATGTATATGTGCTTTCTTGAGCAGCGGACCTTGTCGGTGCTGCAGGATTTCAGTCCTTCACGGCGTAGTGTGTTACCGATTGTTTTCTTGGTGACTATGGTCCCAGCTGCCTTGAGATCATTGACAAGATCCTGCCGTGTAGTTCTGGGCTGATTCCTCACTGTTCTCATGATCACTGCAACTCCACGAGGTGAGATCTTGCATGGAGCCCCAGGCCGAGGGAGATCGACAGTTCTTTTGTGTTTCTTCCATTTGCGAATAATCGCACCAACTGTTGTCCCCTTCTCACCAAGCTGCTTGGCAATGGTCTTGTAGCCCATTCCAGACTTGTGTAGGTCTACAGTCTTGTCCCTGACATCCTTGGAGAGCTCTTTGGTCTTGGCCATGGTGGAGAGTTTGGAATCTGATTGATTGATTGCTTCTGTGGACAGGTGTCTTTTATACAGGCAACAAGCTGAGATTAGGAGCACTCCCTTTAACAGTGTGCTCCTAATCTCAGCTCGTTACCTGTATAAAAGACACCTGGGAGCCAGAAATCTTTCTGATTGAGAGGGGGTCAAATACTTATTTCCCTCATTGAAATGCAAATCAATTTATAACATTTTTGTCATGCGTTTCTCTGGATTTTCTTGTTGTTATTCTGTCTCTCACTGTTCAAATAAATCTACCATTAAAATTATAGACTGATCATTTCTTTATCAGTGGGCAAACGTACAAAATCAGCAGGGGATCAAATACTTTTTTCCCTACTGTATGCTACAGATTGCTCAGACTTTTCAACAGAGCCACTTTATAAACTGAATGTGTGATTATGAACGGTGATTATGTGTGTGCGTGTGTGTGTGTGTATGTGTGTCGATGCTGTGTTGTAAATGAATTACAGCCAACTCAAAACATGCACTTAGAGTTATTGTGTTTACACGCCCTTGCATGTGACATGTGCTTTAGGCTTTATATCGTATATTTTGTAAAGACACATGAACCTTTTTCATCTTTTTTTTATAACGTTTATTATGAAATGAAGGACTGAAGTGTGGACTCGCATGCAGAGGAAATTTGGGTAATTAAAAAAAAAGAACACAGAAAGGAGGAGTTTCCTGACACACAGACCTTACATTTCAATCTCTCTCTCTCTCTCTCTCTCTCTCACATACACACACACACACACACACACACACACACACACACACACTCACAGTGCTTTAATTCTAAACGAATTAACAGTATAATTTAATTTTATAAAAAATACCACTTGATAATTCTCAAATAATATATACTTAACATGGTATATTTATCACAAACTTCTTATAAAAAAAAAAAAAAAAGAATTTTATGAGAACCTCGCGTCTCTTGAGGCTTTAAATGCATTAAATGCAGTTGTGGTTTTATATTTTGCAGATACACACACGTTAGTTTATACTGTGTGTGTGTGTGTGTTGAACAGAAATAGCATCATCACGGATTGCTTCACTTATTTTCTAGCTACTTGGATTTAAAAGTTATGGTTATATTATTTACGATTATATCAACAACGAGGAACGAAAACACAATTTCAGCTAAATCTGATGATTGTGACTGCAGCCTGTCCTAGTTTATACTCAATTTCTACATTGATCAGTGACGCCATCTCCTGGATACGACGTGAAATGCATCAATAAAGACATGGCACTTAAACAATGTGTACTGTACACCTACTGTACTGTATATACAGGGCAGGTATAATAATACAGCAGGTATAATAATACAGCAGGTATATTAACCCCTGTGGAAAAAGGAAAAATCATGGATCGTTTTTAACATAAAGAGATCAAGTTTTAACCCTTTCATGCATACTGTACATTAATTATTATTATTATTATTATTATTATTATTATTATTATTATTATTATTATTATTATTATTATTCTCTTTGATTTATTTAAAATTATATGATGTAGAAATTTTGGTTCTGTCTAAATATCACTTATATTAAAAAGTAAATAAATTGTCTGAGTAATAAAAAAAGAAAGGATAAAACAATATGCCTGAAATCATAATAATAATTTTAAAAATCCATTGTCCAATTTTATATATATATATATATATATATATATATATATATATATATATATATATATATATATATATAAAATAATTTTTATATATATATATATCTATCGTTAAAGACATTTGTATTATTATTTTTTAATGCATCTAAATACACAGTTTAGGACCCAAAACACTCATTCATAAACAAATAAACAAACAAAAACAAATACGGGGGGAAAAGCTAGATTTTAATAATCTAAGGCGATCGTTTGAGTCGAGCACTAAAACAGTTTTTCTTTAATTTTTCAGTTTTATTTCTCTCTAAATAGAAACTAAAGGAAGTTGAGAATGACGAATAGTCTAGGGACCTTCTGAAGTTTAGGCTCGTTTACAATAATCATCTCAAGTGATTTGGAGGTGATTTACATCTTATAGTTTCTTTAAAAAAAAAAAAAATAAATCCTTAAATTGACTGTCCATAAGTGTGGACACTGTGCATGAAGGGGTTAATTCTCAGTCGGTACTTTTACACGGACGACGATAATCCGATATGAACCCGATTAAGATGATACTCTGATTAAGAAACCAGCATGTGAACAGAGATTATTGATGATCTTAATCCGATTAAAGTCATACTGGAAGTAAACACAGATGGAATTAAGACGTGTGGAGTATTCCTGTTTTAGTCGCGTTACAGACACGTACACGCCTTAATCACACTATTAACGTCGTGTGAGAGTTTTCACTGCATCGTGAGACAGGACACGTTCACACACGGCAGCGCTCGACCGTTTGACGCCGAACGAGAGAGCGCGGCTGCGTCCCAAACCGCGTACTTACCTGCTATAGGCCTATAGCAGGTGAAATACATGTATCTAGTAGGTGAAATACATGTATCTCGGCTACTATATATACAGTAAGTACGCGGTTTGGGACGCAGCCCACGGGTTCAATCAGTCGTCTATTTGCACGTATAACACGACTAATAATTAACCGCACTCGAAGCTTTCGTAAAACAAAAATAAAACACCCGAAACTGTCTACGGTCCCATAACGAAGACCAACTGTGTGTCGACACGTGAAATTCTGGAGGGACGTCAGATGGCGTGGCGCGGGGACGTAATCACGTGACGTTAATCCATCTATGTTCTACAACACGCAAAACAGGAACATGACAGGAGTATTCTAAAAGCCACTCATGTAAACACCTTAATCAGAATATTACACGTCTCATTCAGAATAAGGTCGATAATTAGATCACCGCCGTCCGTGTAAACGTCGTCAGTGATCACAGTTTAATTAGAGCCAATGTGTGCATTACATGTTTAAGTAATTAACACGACCTTGATCGTGGTGGGAATGTAAAGGATTTTCTCTCATAAACAAATTTTAAAGAGTAACCTGGGAACTACACACAGTCACCAGCTTTATATGTCCCGTAAATAATCTCAAATTTGTCCCATTTATATTCCAAAATGTTTCCCAGGACTTCTGAATAAACCGTTACGTAAGAGGTCTGGGACGTCACTAAATAAACTATTGGTATTAGATCAATCACGTCAGATTAGACAATTATTTGTTTTGGGTTTTTTTTTTGTTGTTATTTGGTTTTCCAGCATTTTGTCACCGGAGTGGAATTGCTGGAACGGTTGAAGATTAGTCATCGGCACCTAGCTTGTAGAAAGGAGCTTGTAGAATGGAGAAGGTACACCATTCTAGGCGTTAGTATAGAAAACAAGAACCATGTGTTTTACCAAGACTATAGTTAGTCCTGATTGGTTAGTGTTCCTTTGATCTGTTTCTTCCTCATACAGCCTTACAGTGCTATCCTTTGTCTCAAGGATACGACGCAGAACCCATCCTTAACCGTCCGAGGAACCTTTGAGGAACCCTCTTTTTAAAATCCGATTGTGTTCTTCTCTTCCAGTCTCCTTCAACACTGATCTGCGTCCTCCAGAAACCGTCTTCAAATTCGTCTTCTGGCTCGGTTACTTCAACAGCTGCGTGAACCCCGTCATCTACCCGTGTTACAGCCGTGAGTTCCGCCGGGCGTTCGCCCGGATCCTGCGCTGCCGGACGCGTCGGTCGGTGTGGAGGACGTTTCCTCCTCACGGCACCTCGTCCTGCCAGGCCAGGAAAGACTCCCGGGACTCCATGGAGAACTTCGGCAGCTACGTGTACGGCAGCCAGAGGACACTGTCCTTCTCCAGCCCGTGTCCCAGTCCTGGTTTCCACAGCAAGGGTCAGTTTCCGTTCTCGGAGCACGGACACGCTCACCCTCACCCTCGGAGCAGGAACAACTCGGTTTTGGTCGAGAGTGTTACAGATCGGTCTCTGGAGCCTGTCAGGGAGGATACGCTGCAGGACAACGGACAAATAAATCCGATAAACGCCGAGACGTTCTCTGACGGTCAGACGAGTCAAGTGGCGAAGGACGTTGTTCTCAAACCTAGCGACTAATAAACTGCCATCTCAGTGTTTACGTATCACTAGTTTAAAGAAACGAAGATCGGACATAAATAAATGAGACGCACACAATTTCCCATTTCCCCCGAATGTTGTCATTATCCAAGATATGTTTTCTGTCTGAGGTTTGCTTCTTTACTTTTAACGCGAGGCTAATATAGCTAGCGGAGGCTTTTATAGCCACCAGTTTAACTGTGTTCCTTTAATACATTCTCTGCTTCATTAATAACACTACTAACGTGATCTTTTCCTTGCTGATTCTCTCCGATTATACACACTCAGTGGGCCTCGTTTATTATTAACCTGTTAGTAATGTTGCATAGAAATGTTTTTGTGGCCAAACTGATGGAAAATTTCCTGCCAGGTTTACAAAAACATCTGATTCCCTTCATACACACGTACATACGTCGACCAGCGCCGATCAGCATGTTCCTGGCGCTTACTTTGTTGTGCCACGCCCACGAAACACCATAAAAGGCAAAGAGAGCAGAAAACCGACAAAAATGGTGACTAAAAAGTGAAAGAGCGCGTCCTGGATGAATTGCGCTCTGAATTTATGTTTTTTTTGTTTTTTTTATCAACATGTTTTTGGTCTTTCGTGGCATTAATATGAAAGGAAAATTCGCGTTTTTCCAAAACGTTCATTAAATCGGTGTGTCGTTGAAATAACGACGCGATTTTAAACGTGATCCTCACCGACTCGTTTCCAGCGATACGATCACGATCGCGGTTCGTGCTTGTGAGCCTCTTTAGGGAAATTTACACCAAGGCAGATTTTCATTAACGTCATATTTCTTCTTCAAACGCTCCCGAGAACCATCTGCGAATAAATTTGTCCGTATTCGTTTTTTGATCGAACGAGACCCGTGACGTTTCGACATCGTTTGCTTGCTTTGATCCTGCGCCGATTCTCAGAACCGCTTTCAAACCCCAAGCCTCGGTTCCCACAATCAACAAGGAAGAACACTGTAAAACACCTGACTGAGCCATGATCATCGCATTTATTCCGACAGAAGAAGAAAACACCTGTGAAGCTGAGGATCTTTATCCTGACACGGCTGTATGAGAAACCCTGAAGGTCTAAAATCACACACACACACACACACACACACACACACAGTTCTACAATTGTGAAGAAAGGTGGAGAAATCTGGCAGATTGTTTGGAATAAATGATATAGAGCGATGCTCGTGTGTTTGTCTGGCACACATTTAATTCATAAAAATAACGATAATAAATAATTAGAAGAATAATAACTTATATTTATATACCACTTTTCATTTCGAGTCAAAATCTCAACGTGGTTTACATGAAAGATGAAAAAATTAAACAAGTAAACAATCTGTATAAGCATAGAATGAATAAAAACAGGTAAGTAAAAGATAAACGTTTTAGGTGGACAATTACGGGGAAAAAAATTTAAGCATCTTATTGATTTTTTTTTTTTTTTTTTTTTTAGAATATTCATTGATTGACGTAATTTTTGAATCACATATCATTGTCCTGAATTCGATGAATTTTCATGAACGTGTGTCTTGGCTACAGTTATAAAGAAAAAGGGGATTTAAAAAATATAATAATTTAGTACTCCAAAACAAGATCGATTTTAGCCGAGAGCTTTTCTCATACACTCGCTTCTCAGCCAAAACCCACGTACGTTCACTAAAACCTGAGATTCGGACATTTCGGTACAGCTCGGACGCTGACGTTTGGCCCGAAATGAAATGAAAATGACGAGATCGTCCGGGGGAAATGATGTAACGGGTGACGTATTACAGCTAAATGATTCAACAGACCCTCGGCCGGTCCGTACCGGAGTTCACAGAGTGTGCTCGCGATCGTCGCAGCCAAAAATGTTTGAATTTGCTGCGTTTTTTTTTTTTTTTTTTCAAAAAATTGTGATACAAATTTCCAGAAAAAAAGAATCTGAAGAAACTCTGCAGTAATTTTAAAAAATAAAACGCACGCTCCTCCGAATATCGCGGAGTTTGCGTTCATTTCTGCGATCGTGAGATGGACCGATCGGGGAAAAACGATATCATAAGCGCTTTTATGTGTCGGATTACTGATCGGAAGGTCCGGAGTTCACGTCGCAGCAC